>NW_015388807.1:7759-72769 GCF_001527695.2 Protobothrops mucrosquamatus
CGAGCTGCACTGGCTGCCGGTAGCCTTCCGGGTGCGCTTCAAGGTGTTGGTCATCATCTTCAAAGCGCTCCATGGCATCGGACCTGGATATCTCCGAGACCGCCTTCTGCCGCAGATTACCTCCCATCGGCCGGTACGCTCCCACAGAGTGGGTCTCCTCAGGGTGCCGTCAGCCAGACAGTGCTGGCTGGCAACCTCCAGGGGGAGGGCCTTCTCGGTGGGAGCCGCCACCCTCTGGAATGAACTACCCCCAGAGATCCGGGTGATCCCAGATCTCCCCTCCTTCCGCCGCGCCCTAAAGACATGGCTCTTCCAACAAGCGGGATTGGCCTAGGGAATTTTTAGTGGGGTTTTTAAGAGAAATTTTAATTATATAGGCCATAGGAAATATTTCTTTTTAATTTGGTTTTAAATTAGGTATTTATTGTAGCATCTGTTTTATAAGGCTGTTAGCCGCCCTGAGTCCGGTAAGGAGAAGGGCGGGATATAAATCGAATAAATAAATAAATAAAATAATAAAATAAATAAATGATATAACACCCAATAAAATCAATTGAACATAAATAACAAGACAAAATTGTGGGAGAATAACAATCAGCTAATTACGGTTCAGCCATCTTATAGACTGCTCATGGAATTTGCAAGGTGGTTAGAAAAATCACCTTTTAAAGCTTTCTAGAAGGATAGCAGGGATGGGGCTAGCTCATCTTAGGGAGGATGGTGTTCTAGATGCTGGGAATCACAGGAATACATCTTCTCAGTTCTTTCAGATGGAACTCTTTTACAGACAGGAACTATAATGCAAATTCCTGGTGGAACTAATAGGATGGGATCCTCCTCCTCCTCGAATTACATTTAATTTCTGAGTTAAGGAAAAGATGTCTTATAAAAGTTATCGTCTTCAAGATCATTGTTTATTATATGAGATATCACTCTATTTCTTTCTTTCAGGTCAGTCTTAATGCCTGACAACTGCCAGGACAAGTCCATGCAGTAACCTTCTTCCAAGAGCTGAAAAAAGTAATCAGCCCAAAGTCACCCAGCTGACTTCATGCCTAAAGTAAGAGAAAACATCCAGTTTCTAGTCCAGGACCTGTAACCACTACATTAAATTGGCTCTCTAGCTATAAGAAAGTTATTGGGTTTTTTTTTTTTTTTGTCTTTTCCCACAGCTTGAGACACAGTAGTTGTCTATGTATATACAGAAGTTTTTAGAAGTATGTAATTGCAAGGATGTATTTCCTTTTCTATAGAAATTGAGATGCATTTAGTAATAATTTTTGCTATGTAGAACATGGAGACACCATGGATTTTTTTTCAATTTTGTTGGTACCAAGTCATTTCAGACAACCAAAGATAGTTTACTCTTAGGATTTTTCTCCTGCTAATCAGAATGACATAGTGGAAAATAGAAACCTTTATTGATTCTCAACTCTCTTCTGATAGGAACATCATAAAAGGTTTTTCCAAATATTCTTATTTTTGTTGAAACCACAACAAGAATATATGAACTGATAATAGTTCCCTAAATGGCACCTTTTGTCTGCATAATTTCAAAACATTGCTAGGACTAAGTCTACTTCTGCTATCATAAAAATAGAGGTAAGTGCATTTGTAACCATAAACTAATCTCAAAGGAATGCAAGTGAAGTGTTCATAGTACAGAACAATGGAAACAAATCTATGTCCTTCACTTCTGTATTTCTTTCTTTTTATACAAAATAATTACAATATAGAACTTGAAAAACATCTGCATTCCATGGTTTACTATTTATTAAAATCCTCCTCTCTGGATGTGGGAATTCAACTGCAACATAATGTATTCAACTATGATTAATATTTTATATTTTCTTATTCCTTTATCCTTTTTTTTCTTTTATTTTTGCTTCATTTCACTTAAAGTGAAACCATTCATCCATGTTTTGATGTTGGGGGAAGATAGTCTTAAAGCAACAAAATGTGCTCTTTAGGCTGATCACATAGCAAGAAGAATGGATGGCAGGTGGACCAAGGAAGTCATAGAATGGATTCTACTTGATAAAAAGTGTCCACAAAAGACACTTAAAACAAGATGGTTTGATGACATCAACAAGTATTGTGGTCCCAATTGGCAAAAGAAAGGTCAGGACCATATTGGTTGGAAGCATGTGGATACATCCATCCTGCAGGAGATAGATAATAGGTAAAATTGATGATAATGATAATGATGATGATGGTGGTGGTGGTGATGATGGTGATCATAATCATCATCATCATTACATTTAATATGTTTTCTTCTGGCATCCAAAGTGTTTACATCATTGCTCAGGGTTCATGGAGAACCTAAGCATAAAAAGCTTCTGTTTAAAAATGATTATCATCATTTTAAATAGCTTTGAGCAAGATGCTATCTTTCAGGCCAGCTCTATACATGGAATAAATGTAGATTACTTTATAGGATTGTGAAAAAATATGAATAATCATGCACTTTGACTGTATTTCCCAAACCAAAATTACAGCCTATTCCAACAGTTAAAATACGCTTTTTAAAAAATCACAATAATATACATTTTTAATTGAAAAAGAACATCCTTTCCATTAAGTGGTAGGTATGACTAAATCAATCTGTTTTGTTTCCTCCACAGTTATTTCACTATCACCTTGAAATCACAAATTCTTTCCATCCAGAAAAAATTCTGCAATTCACCAATCAGGAAGTGTGACTTAATTCCTGAATTTTTTTTGTTGATTTGTGATTGATATTTTTACCCTGCTGTTTTTATGTGTGTTGTTTCCATTCAGAGATAAGAAAGAAAGAAAGAAAGAAAGAAAGAAAGAAAGAAAGAAAGAAAAAAAGAAAGAAAGAAAGAAAGAAAGAAAGAAAGAAAGAAAGAAAGAAAGAAAGAAAGAAAGAAAGAAAGAAAGAAAGAAAGAGAAAAATCTCAGAGTAAAATAATGAATCGATAACTCTTATAAAAACATAATTAACTTAAAGGTAGTCTCTTCACTACTTACAAATCTGGCATAATTAGCTTTGCTTCTTTCCTAACTAGTTTTGAAGTCTTTAAAACAGTCAGTTATTTAAATAGATGACTCATTAGTGCTGGTATCTAGTATATATTGCATATCAAAAGCTTCAATTGCTGTGCCAAATAAATTTGTCTTTTACAAAATGGTAACATTAAATGTGGGATAAATGTTCTTGACAACCAATCTAATGAGGGGATTGACTGACCAAGTGCCCATGGCTTATTCAATTACTCATTAGATTTCCCATGAGCTACTGGCATGTTTTTAAATGTGCAATGCACAAATTCTTAATTAAGAATGTAAGCATATATCCAGCATCAAACAAGAGGGTTTCCAGTTATGTAATGGGCCTTCTTGCTCTCCTTTCTTCTGTGCTCTTCCTTCAAACTAGTTAGAGAAGAAGAAAAAAATCTGTTTTGCTGGGTTGCTGTCATTACATATAGGCTCAGGTGGGCTCATAATACAAACTCTTAAAAGTATGTTATTGAATGATACTGCTCCCACATTATTTTCCTTTTCTCACGAATCAGAATTCAGGTAATAACCACCAGATTTTGCTGAATAGTTCACCAGTAAAGTATTCCCTGCTTTGCTTTACTCATTCCAATTCTGAGTCTTAAGAATCTTATATAAATTAATTTCCTGCTTGCTCTGAGACCTCTTAAAAGTTTCAAAAGTGGCTGAGGAGTGGTTTTTTTAAAAAAAAAATGAGCAAGAAAGTGAGTTTGCCATTAAAAAGATTTGGAAAAAAGTGTTTAGGACAGTAGTACAATATTTTATGCTACCAAGTAACAAAAGAAACTGAGGTTTTTATCTGTGTTAGAAACAAGTTAGATGCATTCATGTATGTTATGTCAGAAAGTTTCAAGTGATATACTTTTTTAAAAATATATACTTTTTAACATATCCTCATGGAGTAGTTTTATTCTAGTTCCATTATATTTTCTCTATTCCATTCATATATACTTAAATTTTTTAAAGATTGTGAGTCTGCTTGTTCACAAAATAGCGGTTCTGGGTGTCTTGAGTTCCAAAACAAATACCTATTAACTAAGATGAAAACTATTGGGATTACCTCCCACCATTCCATCTAGCAAAATCCATCAGTGCTCACTACCACCTTGATGGATCTTTGTTTTGGGAAAGAAAAATTTGAAGGGGACAACTATTAAAAAAGTACTGGGGTACAGCTATTCACCTTTTAATTTTCTTAGAATGTTGATGAAATTCTCATCAGTGTTATCATTCAAAAATTCATTATCATTCAAAAATGATAGCACTAGAACGTTGTTGTTTTTCCCCATCAGCTTCCCGTTTAGAATGTTTGATTGTTTGGTTGGTTGATTTTCTCCATGACAACCTGTGCCTAATATGGTCTTCCAGATCTTCCAAACAGCGCACCCATTGCCAGTGTAACTGAGTTCATCTACCTAGCTGCGGGTCATCTCCTTTTTGTCTTTCTTTTCATCTTTCCTAGCATTAGAGCCTTTTCCAAAGAGCTAGTCTCCACATAATGTATCTGCAGTAAGATTTGAGCCTATTTCATATCTGAATGAAAGCTCTGGGTTGATTTGTTAGATGGTCTATTCATTTGCTTCCTTTGTGGTATTTTTAAGTCTTCTCTAACCCTAAAGTTCAAAAACATCAATACTTTTTTCTTTATCTTCTTCTTCAAAGTTCAATGTTCACTTTCCAGGACTTTCACAGGGAATACCATTGCTTGCACCCTTCTGATTTTTATAGGAATAAACACATCATGGCATCCAACAATCTTTTTGAAGACCTTCATGGCTGCTCTACTAAGTGCTGGTCTGTGGTGTATTTCTTGACTGCTTGTTTCTCTACTGTTGATGGTTGCTCATACAATAGCTTCATTATCAAGTCTAAGGCTATTGCCGTTATAATGTTTAGTTTTTAAGAACCTAAACAAAATTAAAATCAGATGAGATAAGAATTTTGGCAAGTGAGATGTACACAGGTACCACTTTCTGCCATGTATTATTATATTGCTACATTGTGGATAGGCTCCAGAGAATCATATGAGTTGGAATGTTAATGAAAGAATAGATTTGTTTTTCTCACTCAGCAGCCAATATGCTTCTCTTTCATACTCTGATGACCACATGGTAAACTGCTTTTGAAGCTAAGATATAGGAAAAACATTGTGACTGCAGCATGGAAACTACAGACTACAGACTATAGTTTCTATGCTACAGTCACACTCAACATTCATTAAATGTATGGCAGCCTTTCAATAAATGAAAAGTTATCTTTGGCACTTAACCAAAAGAATCAAATCATATCATCACTAAGTGCTACTTATAATTGGCTGAATACAGAACCCGATGCTTAGAATCTCATCTTGGCTAAACTAGCTGGGATGAGCAAAGATATAGTCCAACACATTGGCACAGAAACAATCTGGGGAAGGCTTACCACAAAGCTATTTAAATCTAATACAATCAGAAATCTAGCTGGGCTTATTGCAAAAAAGCAATCAAACATTTTAGAGCTGATCTGTAATATGCCTTATATGTCAGGCCAATTAATTTCAGACATTTGGGAATAATTAAAATAAGCCAGAAATCCAAATTCAAACTCTGATTCTTAGAACCTAACTAATCATAAACATGATGCTTTCATTTCCTTTTCTTGTTACTCTGTTGCATAAAATTTCCATTGAACTTTTTACTTACATGCCCTTAATAAACCATGCTAATCTGTTTTGCAAATCTTATTTTTCTCCACTATAAATCTGTTGTGCATTTGAGTTTTTATACTTAACTGCATGGAAATAGAACGCCCTATTTGTTAATGCAGCATGCACCTCCATCGCTATGGTATTAAGGACAATTTACCTGACTCTACATCAAGTAAGTCAACCAATTGTAAATGTAAATCACTTATGTCTTCATTGGCATGTAGAAGCCAAGTGTTTCCTTCTACATGGGATTGTAAATGCCACTCAATGAGCATTCATGTGTGTCTCTATGTATGTATTTGTGTGTGTGATATCAGATATCTCCCCTGGTAGAGATTTCCTCTTTCATTCTTTAGTTGTTGATATGACAGTTTTTTAAATTGTTATATCATTAGTCAGAAGAGATAAGAAAGTTTAATAGTATTCATCCTCAAACCTGTAAATTAAAGACAATGCTTTAACAGTTAATGGGATAGATCCAGCCAGAGATCAAATAAAATAATGGAATTCTGTATGCTTGTCAACTAAGCAATCAATCAGTTGGAAATGATTGGATTATATAAAGGTACTGAGGAGTCAGAGTTGAATTCAGAGATAGATAGGTAGTTTTCTACTAATGCCAAAGATAGTCAGGTATCCATCTCTGGCATGAGATAGAAAAACTACTCAAGTATGGATCATTTTGTAGAATAGGAATGAATAAATCTAATATATTAAGGGGAGGTCTTGAATTCTTTGTCACTGATAGTGAATCTTCTCTACATTTATGTACTGCACCGTGACCTTTACTTGAAGGGATGTAAAACCAGTGATATCACGTTATAGAGAATCTTAAGTATCACTTTTTTAAAGTTGGCCTTCCCTAGCCATCAACTCCCTTTAATGGCTGTATTTTAATGATGTTTCTTTAAGTTATTTTTATTTTATTTTCAGCTATGCACTTTGTTCGGCTGTTATTCTGAAGGGTTTTATGGTCATGACAAACTGTCCTGAAGTTTTCTGTAAGGAGAAACAGGCTAGACATATGTGAAACAAATGAATGCATTCAATTATGTACAGATGTTCCCTTTCTCAATGGAATATACACTTTATTCTCATGTGCATTTTTCCTTATGTATGTATGGTGTTTGTAATTTTCTTTATGTGTAGGTCCAAGGATGAATGGGTGGTTTCAAACATTTTTTTTCCTAACATAGCTTTTCTGCTTATTTCGGCAGATGTGCATTTTAAAAATAGTACGCAGAAAAAATATTCTCCAATTAACCTCTCCCCATTCCTGAAAAACCTATTTTGACTCCCTGGGAAGCCTATTAGAAGCCATTAGACTTCTGGAACATAGATGAATATATATTTATGCATGTTTACATTCAGAAAGAAATCCTGTTGGTTGCATAATCTATCCTTGTTTCTGTTTGTTTATCTGTTTGTTTGTTTGTTTGTTTGTTTTGTTTTAACTAACCAGGGCAAATGATTATAGTTATGGATACCTTGCAATGTTGTTGCCTTTTAGTGTATATTGCTTTCTCACATCAGATAGAAGTAATATTTTGCTTTTGTTCCTCTTCTGGTAATGCTATCTTGTCTATTCCAAAAAAATAGGTTTGCTGTAAGGCAGGGGCATCAAACTGCCGGCTCGCAGGCTGGATGCGTCACAAGGAAACCACACCCACCCCATTGCTGGCAATAAGAAAAAAGTTCCAATATGTCGTGCAACGTCACACAGTTTGACATGTCTGCTCTAAGGAGATTCTCTTGTATCCAGGCAGGTCTCTTGCTTCTGGCTGGTTCCTTTTGCTTCTCACAAGCTGCTTCAGGAAACTGTTACTTGTCTTAATAGCATTTACATGGGTTCTATCATTCCAGAGTACTGCCTTAGAGTCTCTTGTTACTAATTCATTATCTTTATCTTCCTATTTTTATTCTGGCCTTGCTTTAAATGATTTCAAACTTCTTATTTTTTTCCAAGACAACTGCTTAGAAATTAGAAATCTACGTGCAGCTGGAGTACATACAATGGTGGAGATCACCCTGATAGATATATTATACATTTCTATAATATATGATCTATATTACATTATCACATTTTTTTTAAAAAAAGCCTTTGAATCTGTCTTGACTAGTGGTGATTGCTTGGAAATGCATGGTTTTGTTGTTGTTTTTGCTTGCCATTGCCTCTTTCCTAAGGATGAAAGAGAGTGACTGGCTCAAGATCATCCAGTTGGTTTTGTGCCTAAAGCAGAACTAGAATTCACAGGCTCCCAGTTTCTAGCCTGGATCCTTTAACCACTACATTGTATGTCCTGCATTATATGAACCATTATATTTGCTGAAAGATATTTAAGTCTGGAGCAAAGATGTTTGGTTTCAAAGGCCAGGAGTGTTTAACATTCACAAGGCAGAATGTAAAATATGAATATAGGCAAACACATTCAGACATCATTTAAATTACAGTATATCAAGGATTGTATTTCATAGAGACAAAATTCCACATGAAAACACGAGTATTTATTTTTATTAAAAGTAACATGCATTCTAAAAAAAGAAGCAAGCGACTCAAAGGATGAATTTGCCAAGAGGTTATGCACAAGCTGTAAGATTATTAACTGTGGCAATGGGCAGTGTGGAAACAATTTATACACTTATTGCAAAGGCAATTCTATTTCTGAAAATGGCCATTTGAAAGTGTGTCATAAATATCGGTACTTACATTTACAACCTTAACAGCAGTTTTGTGTGCTGCATCTGCAAATCTCAATAGGTTTGCTCATGTGTGGTATAAAACTTGTCTTCCCAGAGTAATAGCACAATCCTATGCATATTTATAAAAAGCAAGTCCCAATGTCTTAAAGGGACTTTGTTCCCAGGACTATATATCAGCCAGATATTTTTTTAAAAAAATGTTTGTTTATTCCCATCATTATCCTCTGGATTTCTAAATGCCTAAACTGGACATTTTATTGGTTTTGATTTATACTATATATTAATATATGCCATTCCTTGGCATGTTCTGCAAATTCTGGAATGTGATCTGTAGGAATTCTGTGGCCATCTGATTTTTAATATTTTGAAAGACATATCTGAATTAATCTGTAATTAGTTCAATCTCCACTAAGGCTTACTTTTTAAAGAATCAGGAGAACGACTCAAAATTTCATCATTACATTCCAGCTAGGTTTAAAACAAGTGACAGCACCAGTCAGTTTGATGAATGGAAAAGTAGTAAGATACATTTACGTATAAATGTAACAGTGCAAAGTGTGCCAATGGGATAAAATCAAAAGGCTGTACAAAGGCACTAGGTTCCATGAAGTTTCCAGCTCCATAAAACCTTTTCTCACTGCTAGAGCTGTAATATATAAACATAGACAACTATTTGTCTGCAAGTGCGTCCAGAAAAAACACAAATGTGCCTATATAAATTCATTGATACTCCCTACCATGGTTCAGCCTGGGTGCATTTATTCCACCAGACCAGGGATTTCTCTTGCTCACGAAGGAAATTTGCATTTTGCTCTTGACTAGGGGGTCTTCAAACTTGGCCCTTTTATGACTTGCGAACTTCATCCCACAGAATTTCTCAGCCAGACATGCTGGCTGAGGAATTCTGGGAGTTGAAGTCCACAAGTCATAAAAGGGCCAAGTTTGAAGACCCCTGCTCTTAACTTTTTTTTTTAATTTGCAAGCAAGGAATTTACTTTTGCAAGCAAGGGATACTGCTGAAGTGGCTGGGTTCCATTTGATCTTACAGAGTTCCCAATAGCTGAGTACCAAATATTTGACTTCTCTACACTTGCTATTGTTGAAAAAAAGCATATTCTGCTTGGCTATCAGTTCCCTTCCAGTGCTACATAATCATAACAGAATTGCTGTTAGTAGCCTGTTAATTTCCACAGTCAGGACACATACTACTACTGTTTAAAATATAAAATTAGAATACCTGGGAACCTGAAAGTACTATTTATCTTTTTCCACCAGACATGATAAACACATATGGAGGATATTTTTTTCTTTTAAAATTGTGGTTATTCAGGAATTAATTGAAGACATAAACTTTCAAACCTACCATAAAGTTCATATTTGGCTTACTAAATATCAATTTAATTATCCAGGAAAGTAACAACAGAAATTCTGCCCCATTTCCTAATAATAAACAAAAACTGTGTGATTCAGAACTGCTTACAGTAAATTCAAATACCAACCTTCCCCACACAAATCTACTCAATCAAATTGTGCTAGTAATTTGAAGAATATCATTCTCTGCCTGACATTCTCAAATAATACCTTTAGTTTTCCTCCTGGGATAATTAAGAAAACTGTTGCTCAAATAATATCTTTAATGATAGCAACATATTTTTAAATTCATATCTGGGATACAGCCATAGCTTGTAAAATTTCTAAACCAGCCTCTCGCAAGCCAGATCTCTAGAAATCAACTGAAATTGTTGAATCTTGTACCCTTCAAAACAGACTAATATTTTGTCCTCATGTTTGCTGTTCTTCCTATTGTGCCTGGGGATTTCAAAAGTTAGAATATGACAAGATCCTAATATTTTAAAGTAACTTGGGTTTCACCTGGAGCATTCCATTAACAGCTTCACATTTCTTGTGATAATGTTATGAGCAAGAATAAGCAGTGATTGATGATGTTTTATTTAGGTTGATTCTGATTTAAATTGACTTTGTTATTTCAATGGGAGTTTCTCAGAACAATCTGCAGGCTACTTTGCTTAGTTGATGGAGAAAAGAGCTGGTACAACATATTATACCTTGGCTTATTTGTCCTTGGGTCTTTAGTACCATAACTATCTTTGAATACAAGGAGATCAAATTATAATTTTTAATATTTCTTTTTAATTCAGTTTTAAATTAGGTATTTATTGTAGCATTGGTTTTATAAGGCTGTCAGCCGCCCTGAGTCTGGTAAGGAGAAGGGCGGGATATAAATCGAATAAATAAATAAATAAATAAATAAATAATTTCCCTCTGTCATTATAATTTAGAATGAAGAACATCCAATCTAGACTGGCCATACATACAGGAATTCAAGGTCAATTGGTATCTTCAAATTGCATCTTATATAAATTCTCTATCTACAAATATTCTTTCAGAATTGTATCATTAGGCTCTTGAGAGAAAGCTTGTAGAATATAAATAAAATTTACCAGAAAATAATTGGGGCTTTAAAACTTTCATGACACTTACTATTTTCTCTAATAGCTTCCCAATTCCTTCACATAGCTAGTTTAATAGATATTACTGGCTTTTTCTCCTCTGAACAAATGCTTTTAGGAATGCAGGTGAATTTGAAAGACAAATGTTCTAGTTCAATTTTATCAACTTGGAGAAACGGATTGCTCATTTTGACTGAATATTTTCTGAAAATCATTTAGATTCTCAACTAAAGAAATCTGTACTTTCCAACTAATTTGCCAAAGTTACTTCCTATAACTATAGTTGAACTCAAAGCTTTTATTTTCTCTCCCCACAAGAAAACTGGTGGGAAAATATAATCTCCCTTTACATTTTGGTAAGTTTTAGTAGGCTTCCATTGTACAAGTAGAAACTATTCTATTATCCACTGCCTATTTTTAGGTATACTGCAGCTTCTAAATTAGAAAAATAGTATTTCTTGAGCAAACAGAGTTTGTTTGTTTTTTCATTCCATCATATATGAGAAGCAAGTACAATTCACCACATTTGTGTTTTCACTGAATTATTTGATTCATAAGTGCATCAAAGACTCAAATCGTAATGATCTTTATAGAATTCTAATTTGTATTTAATTTAATAGTTAGGGATCAGCTTTAGTCTACGGTAACTATGACAAATATTGACAGAAGGTTGTTATAGCCCATGATGAAACTGTGCCAAATTACACTCTGTAAATAAATTTTAATTTGCATAATTATCTTAGAGAAAGAAAAAAAATGATAGTAGTTGGCCAGTTAATATCTCTTTCTCTTTCAATATTTAGTTTCAGACATCAAAGATTGTGGTTTTCCTGCATAACCATGACCTGGTCTTGATATTTCAAAATAGGACAGGGCTCCTGAGAATACTATATAAATAGGTTTTAGTCATTTACAGAGAAAATAACACTTTTCTGTTAATTACTCCAAAATAATGGCATTTGAGAAACGATAATGAAAATCTGAGTGGCCACTAGATTACCATTTTCTGGAAACAGCATTCTCTTTTAGTTATTTGAGTTTAATTTAGTTTCTGGAGAAACTCATTTTTCTGCTACTAAGTTAGTAATAGAATTATTACATTGCAAAATTGTTACAAAAGCTTTTTATAATCATAAGAATGGCCAATTAACTGAGCCTGTTATTAAAAAAATATTTCCACCCAACTAAATCTATCATTCAAAAGTACAGGGGAGAAATGTGGGGTGATATTGCTGATACTATTGCAGAAATTCTACAGAATAAATCTCTGATGATGGTACTGGTTTTCCCCAGAGCACACTGCAGCTTTTTTAAAGGATGAACTGGGGCTGTCATCTATCAAAGCTTGCATAGATCTGTGTTAGATATAATTCTGGTCCAGGTTGAATTGAACTGGAGACCTTTGCTGCCCCAAATTGTGTTGGGTGGAGCAGTTGAGAGATGAATGGTGAGCATGAAGTTGTCAGGCTCTGTTCTGAAATACCTTAGCATGGAAGCTTTTTTGGCAGATAATTTCCACCTTGCCCTGTGGAATTGGATTTATGATCATCATGCAGGTGATGATAGGACTATGATTTGTGGTTCTCATTTCTTGAAATGCTTTTTGTGAACCTTTTAACACATTCTATTTTCACTTCCTATCTTACCCAGAAATTCATGTTTTTACTAAACTCGGGTTTCAAATGATGTCCTCTGTTTTTTTCTACAGAATGGTAGTTTAACATCCTTTTGGTAGAATGTGTTTATGAAGCTATGTGGAAAATGTTGCTCAGTATTTTCTGTGCCATGTATTGTAGACATATAGAAGGGAAAGATTTTTGTCTTTTATCTTGAAGTAGCATTGTGAAAAATCTTCCATAGAAACAATAACTGAACTTTCAAGATAATCTTCCTTATGTTATTTGCATGGTACTATTTCCTAAATCTACAGTGAACTTTGTCCGTCAAGAATTGTTTACGTCTCAGAATTAACGTTTTAAACGGTAAGAATAAATGTAAAAGTCATATAATGTTATCGGAAACTGTTCTTCTTCTTCTTCTTCTTCTTCTTCTTCTTCTTCTTCTTCTTCTTCTTCTTCTTCTTCTTCTTCTTCTTCTTCTTCTTCTTCTTCTTCTTCTTCTTCTTCTTCTTCTTCTTGATGATGATGATGATGATGATGATGACAGTGGCATTGGCTATTGAAGGAATCGACAAATAGAATGATTTGAAGGACTGATTTCTAAAACTAAGCTGTGCTGCTTCTTTAAAGAATGATAACTAAATGAAAGCAAATTTGCATAGTGGGCTGAATTTCACTAGCCATGTTTTATGTATTTATTTTTCATGAATATGAAACATTGAACCATATTATTTTCCCTCAGTTTTGATTTTGTCATACATACTTATTTTATGCAATTGAAATGTACCACTTAAAATTTTAGAAAAGATCAACACAGACATCAGAAATAAAACAATAATTTCATGATTGCTAAGAGTGGTTTAATGTAATATGTATGATTCTTGCATGTATCCATTTAATCATGGCAGGTTGTTTTTCCTTTTATTTATACTGTATATATGTATGAATTGAAAAAGATGTGTATATTTGCCTTCAACCATTAATCATGAGTAGAAGCTACTATCAACTTCCCAACATTTTATTAGTAGAGCAATGCTTATGAGGTTTTTGTTGTGAATATATTTTATGGCAAAAACCTCATAAAGTAGTAAAATATTAATGTAACTATGTGGAAGGAATAGGTTGTGATTGTATCTATGCACTTTCATTACTTGCCCTAGAAAGGAGAATATTTTGCAGAACACTGACAGATCCTCAGGTGAATGCATAGACATAATCATTCTCCAACAGGTGAATTTGGCCTACCAGAGAAAAGGATACCACCTTCAAATGATGTTGGGTCGAAGCTCAGAATGAAAAAGAAAACAGAAAAATACATGTTGATTTCAGGAAAAATGGGGTTACTATTCTGAATTACAAGATGCCTTTATTCAAAGGGCAGGATTCCCCAAGAATATGAAAAGGCTACATTACAATTATGTTGGGTCCAAACCCCAAACCAAAACTTTTGACAAGTCAACAGAGTGATAAAATATAATGGGTAGCTAATAGCTGATTTTCTGGATGACTTAGATGGGACTAAATATTTTTCTCCTTTGGATATTCAAAAGGATATTAGCAAATTTTGACTGAAGCTAATATGAGGGGAAAAATGAAAATATTCACAGAAGCAATTTCAGTTTAATACCTGCAGCACTTCGGAATAGTAATTAGCAGCATGTAGAAACAATAAATCTGGACAAATAGAATTTATGTAAACAGGGAAGCTGATACTAGTATTCTGGTTAGATAAGGAGGAGATGAAACTAGAGCAAGGCAAGATTATTACTTTACAATAATTAGAGATCCCTAAACTAAAACAAACACACAATACAAAATAAGATATCTAATATTTCTTTGCATTGGGAAGTTATTACAGCTGTTTATCTGCCATTTTTCTACTTGAGCCAAGACTTAAGAATGGAGAAAACTGAGTGATCGAAGGACATGGACCAAAGAATGCTAGAAAGCATTTGACAACCTCCATCACCCCCACCCTCCCCAAAATATCACTTTGTGCCAACCTTGTATTAAAACAACCTGATTTACTCATCCTTTCATCCTCCAAACTGACACTTCTAAAATAGGATTGGGAGCTATGGTAATTCAGAACTATAAAGAAGAGGGGGCTTACTTGTGCTCTATCAGTCAAAAAAAAAACCCTCTTATCCAGAAAACAGAAATACAGCACTATTGTATATAAACTACATGCCTTGAAATAGCCAATAGAAGCTTTATGAACGTACTTACAGTATAGGGCCAAGAGGTTTTTTTTTGTTAATATAGACCATCAATTGCTTATGTGCTGCAACAAATTCTCATGTTTAACAAGATAATATCTGACATTATAATGGTATTAATTCATCATAGGTCACTGAGCAGGAGAGTAAAACCTTGTGGCTGACTTTTTATCCTATTACAGGAAAGATACAGAGAAAGCAGTGACAAGAAAAGAAGTAAAGAAACACTTTGAGAGGTTTCTCCCCCTCCAAAAGTGGGGAAATATGTGAAAGAATGAACCAGTGGGAAGAGATATCCCTGCCTTCCCATCCTTTGTGAAGCCTCTCCTAGTGTTAGAATAGCAAAGCTGTTTATAAAAAAGTACTAGTTTTAACAACGGAGTTGCTGGTGAAGAGGTAAGCCATTACTGTTAGTCTTATTCTCACACCTCGTATGTTGCAACATAGAAATTGATAGATAGATAGAAATTGCAGGCAATCATGGTCTTGCTGGATGCAAATATAGGAGAGCAGAAGAATAGAATAACAGAGCTGGAAGGGACTTTGGAGGTCTTCTAGTCCAGCCCTTGCTCAGGCAGGAAACCCTATGCCATTTCAGACAAATGGTTGTCCAATCTCTTCTTAAAAACTTCCAGTGTTGGAGCATTCACTGCTTCTGGAGGCAGGTTGTTCCACTGGTTAATTGTTCTGTCAGGAAGTTTCTCCTTAGTTCTAGGTTGCTTCTCCCCTTGATTAGTTTCCATCCATTGCTTCTTGTCTTGCTTTCTGGTACTTTGGAGAATAGGTTGAGCTCCTGTTCTTTGTGGCAGCTCCTAAGGTATTGGAATACATGTCACCCCCATCCTTTTGCATTAAACTAGATATTTCCAATTCCTTCAACCATTCTTCATATGTTTTATAGTTGCTATATATGTTTTATAGCTGCTATATAATCACAGATGATTGGACTAACAGTCAGGTTAGACACAGAACCCAGAAAAAAAGAAAGAAAGTGAAACTGTGGATAGATGAACATATTTTTGGCTCTGGTAGAATTCACAGGGGAAGTCTTAAGTCAAGAGAGTATGCCTGAAGACAAAATCACAGCCAAAGTCTACTGATTTGAAAGGCAGCAGGAATACACATAGTTACATACATACCCCTACACACATTTTGCCCTCAAACTAAGTTTGGGATCAAAGGAAAAAAAGTGTCCCCAATGAAGAAATGAGAACTTTTCTCTTTCTATTGTTCCTCCAGCTGGAACCATCATTTCAAGGGAAAAGTACAGAAGATCCACTAGGAAGAAAGTTTCACCTGTACATATAGCGACCATATTTCCTTGGGGGAAAAAATGAAGGCTTTTTGAATTCTCTGGACAAGGAGACATCAATCACCCATATATGCTTTGAACAATTGCTTCCGATGAGGAGACTGCAGAGTTTTCCCTGGTGGGGTTTGAGCACTGGGAATAGCCATCTTGCTCAAAACCAGGTTGGCGCCTTTTAAGAAACACTAAGCTCACAAACTTCCTTTTCTAATCACGTGTGGAAATTGCCTGTTAACTACAAGCTGTTAGAGATGTTTGGATTGACAATTCTGAAAATGCTGGACGAGTTTTCCTTCAGCTCTCGATAAAAGAAAAATTTAAACATAAATTTAGGATATTTTTTTTTAGAAAAAAATGAAACAAATATTGAAAAGCTAAATAAGACCTTGATCCTAGAAAGTTATAAATGGATTAAAGGTCCAGATAAATTTAGAGTAAGATTTTAGAATTATAAAGAAACTTTCCTATGGGAAATAGATATGTCTGTATTTTTGAATGATGAAATAAAGATAAGCAATTTTAAAAACTGGACACTAGCTGGAACTAAATATTTTATAGTAAAAGGTGAAAAATATATAAGCATGATTAACAGTTAATTAACTGTTATTGACACAACATATTTTAACACAACACAACACATTGAATATACTGAAGGACACTTGAAAATGGCATTAGAAGTTGGTATCAACAATGTTAATAACCATATTTGCTTCTATGTATAAACTCCACCCGAAAGATGTTATGGAAGAAAGAACAGATGATGAATAATTTTCATTTGATCAGACAGAAATAGCATTGCAATAGCTTTACAAATGATGGGTTACAATAATGACATGGAAAAGGATATCTCACTGGATATACAAAAGAAAATGTTTTTTTTAAAAAATTTTTTAAAAGAAATACAAATAATAAACTAAGAGAATGATCTAGATCAGGGGTCCTCAATTTTTTTAAACAGGGGGCCAGTTCATTGTCCCTCAGACTGTTGGGGGGCCAGACTATAATTTGAAAAAAATTAATGATTATGGAACAATGTAAAATCAAGTATAAAATGAAAAAATGTAACAAGAAAAATGAATTGATTAATTATTTGAATGAGTTTTTAAGTGAAGAAAATATACAACATTTCCAGTGAATACACACATGTTTTGTTTGGGAATGCAACTGCTAGTTTTTCTGCAAATAGTTTTTGAGTTATGCGAAGATGGCAGAAGTTTTCCTCCCTCACTTGTTTAATGAGTATGTCCAATTTTACTTCAAATGCTTTCACATGTGAATGCATATCACAGATGAATGCATATCACATGTGAATGCATATCACAGATATGCCTTTCCTTGAAGTTGCACATTGAAACTGTTGAGTAGCTCTGTTACATCTATCAGAAAGGCAAGGTGCCATTTCCATTCTGCATTTCTTGCAGACATCTCATGACCCAAACAAGTAACATTAGCAATGCCAGAAGAGACGGGGTTTGTGGAATGGAGGAGGAGAAGAGGAGAAGGAGGGTGGCTCTAGAGTCCTTTGTGCTCTCTGAGCTTGGTGGCTTTCTTGCAGATGTCTCATGACCCAAACTAGATAACATCAGCAGTGTCAGAAGAGAGCGGGGTTTGTGGAGTGGGGGAGAAGAAGAGAAGTAGAGGAGGAGGAGGAGGAGGAAGAGGAGGAGGAGGAGGAGGAGGAGGAGGAGGAGGGCGGTTGTGGGTTCCTTGGTCCTCTCTGAGCTTCATGACTTTCTTGTAGACGTCTCATGACCCAAACTAGGTAACATCATCAGTTCACTTATTATCCCACTTTGGGTCCTGAAACGTCTACAAGAAAACCACCATCCTCAGAGACCCTCCCCGAGGACCCTTCATTTTAATCCTGAGCCAGAAATATTCTCCTTGATTGGAATTCTGGACTGTCTCAGGGCAGAAGAACCTGCCTGGCAGGACCTCATTCCTCTTTCCCATGGGGCACATGCCAATGCCCCTATCCTTTCTCCACCCTTTCCTGGACCCTGAAGGCCAATGAAGTTTCTCTCAACCATCAGCCTTGGCACCCCGGGTTCCTCCAAGCTGCTCCACCACCTCCGGCTTTGCCTACCTCTCGGGGCTTTATCTGGATGTAGCAGACACACCTGTTTGTGGATTGGGATGCTCCTCCAAAGGCCAACCACATCCTCCCTCCCAGCAGCTTCCCCAATCTTTCATTGCCTCAGCTCCACACAACCCCTCACAACCCTGAAATAACCTTCCAGGAGCAAATTCTCCTTCTTTTTTTCTCACTCACCCAGGCCTCCCCTCACAAATACCTCACCCTTTAGCTGCTCCCCTCAGACCCATAACCGGCACCCTACTCCAGACTCCCCACTCCAACCCTTGTTCACTCACTTGGAGCCATTGCCCTCACCACTGCCAGTGGGGCTTGGTCCCTTGGTGATGGTGGGGTGATGTTGAAGGATGGCAGCACCAGTTTCCTCTTGGTTGGCTTCGTGGCAGCGGCAGCAGCAGTGGAGGCTGGGGCTCACGTTCCATAGTGTCTAGTGAGGGACCTGCCTCAGAAGAAGAAGCAGCAATGGCATCATCATTGCCTGGTTTGACTGTCCTAAGTGAGGCTGAGACTGCAAGTGAGGCCTAAACCCTTCAGCCCAGCCCTGAGGTAAAAATGTGAAGAGGCAAGAGGAGGAGAGGAAGGGGGTGTGACCAAAGCACGAGCGCACACTTGGGTGCACAAGGGAGAAACTGTGGAAAAACATCTCCCACCAACTCGCTGTCCTGCCATTGGCTGGGGCTCTTACTGCCATCCACTCACCCTCTCCTTGCGATTGGACGGCTTGCCTGGGAGGTTGAGGCATGCCGGATAAAAGACAAGGCAGGCTGCATGCAGCCCATGGGCCACAGTTTGAGGATCCCTGATCTAGATTATACTTAATTATATATCCAAGAATGTGGTGTAGGGATATTTTTTATTTAACCCTGGTTGAAAACTTTCAGTTTACCAAGGTGCTTATTTAACAGAACAAAAGTGTCTCAGTTCCATCACTGGAGGTTTTTAAGAAGAGACTGGACAGTCACTTGCCTGAAATAGTATAGGATCTACTGCTTGAGCAGGGGGCTGGACTAGAAGACCTCCAAGGTCCCTTCCAGCTCTATTCTGATTCTGATTCAGTAATAGAAGTAAAGATGCCCTGGAGTTGAGCTCAATTCATGTTGATTGCATCATCAGGAAAATTGCAGATTTTTTGAAAGTGTTGTGAAAATGTTTTGCCTTTCGCTTCCCTGTGAATACACCCAAGCCATTAACAGCTTTTAGAGACAGATGTTTGTCTTACAATGGACAAATAAAGTTGATTAGAAAACCCACATATTTAAATGTTCTGTTCCATTGGGTGAGGAACAGAAGAAGTCGTCTGTTCTTTCTGTTCTTCAGAATGAAAGAAAGAGCTTAAGGTTATCAGCTTTTCAATCAACAGATTAAAGCAGATCAGACAGAAAGAAAGGAACAGAGAAAATTCTACTCTATTGCTCCTTGTGATCAACTAGATAAAAGGTACCAAGAATCATGCCTTGTATTTCTGGAAAGAACATCATGGATTTCAAAGGGATAAAATGTTTGAACTGTAAGTATCAAATAATACTCTGCTCCTGACAGGTGCCAGTTTATATGTTCTTAAATGCCAGAGAGAGCATACATTTGGGAACAGAGTTTTCCAGGAGGCTACTACAGAGCCTCCTTTCCGGGTCTCTACCTCAATAACATTATGTCATCTCTTGTTATCGTTATAGAACCGGCAGGCTCATTTTGGACTAGGAAAATGCAAAAGATATTAAGTGTTCTGTCACTAGGTATGAGGTGACTTTCAACTACTGAGAAGTAGGAAAGGTTATTGAGCCCTGGTGGTCCCCTAGTTCTTTAAAATGGAACAGTGTTTGGGCCTTAAAGAATCAGTGCTTCTTTCAGGCTCTGGGTTAGGATGATTGCAATGGTATGTGAGAATGACCTTGGGAGACAAGAAGGGGAGTCATAGGCTGGACAACCAGCGAGTAACAGATATTTCAGCATACAGAAGGGGGAAAGGTATGGAAAGAGATTCAGAAGGGCCCTCTCTACTTTTCCAAAGTAGGGGAGAAAGAAGGGGAGAAATACTGTCACTTTTGAAAGACTCCATTAATGTAAGGTTACAATAAAGATAAACTCTTGGTGTGCTTCTTGTGTGGACTGCCTCAATAGGCTAACAGTGTTGTAGCTTCTTGTTAAGATTAAGGTGTTTGTTATTGCTGATCAGATTACCATCTTGTTTAGTTTTATATTCTACTGTGATTCTATTCTTGCTGTTTTGTTTTTATTTTGTGAGGCATCTTTAGATGATTGGAGCTGAAAAATGGCTGTCAGACAAACAAACAAATACATACCTAACCTAACATAACCTAACATAACATAACCTACCCTACCCTACCCTAACCTAACCTAACCTAACCTAACCTAACCTGACCTGACCTAACCTAACCTGGCCTTAGAAAATTAGAGGAGGCTACTGTAAATCAGGAGCCATTGCTTTTGAGTGCCTCCACTCCTCTGATGGCTTTGAAGCACTGTGGCACCAAGCAAGGGGTATGGCACCATTGGTGCATTCAGCAAATCTGCAGTGAGACAGGAGCTAAAAGATGAGTTTGTGATTGCCAGTTTTGATAGCGCAATTAATAGAATATACTTTGTTTTCAAAAAAATCTTAGATAATTTTATATCAATGCATAGTAGATGGCACTTATATGCAGGAATAAGCTATGAAAGATTGGCAATGAAACAGTGAACAACAGAGATAGGATAAAATATGTACTTCTAGAAATACAAGGAAAAAATCCAAAAATCTAAACTAAGAAGAGAGTTCAGATAATCAGTACCAATTCTTTAGCATAAGACTAAAAATAATGATGTGGTGAAAATATGATTTTTTAAAAAGAAAATTAAAAATGTCCCTAATCTGGTAGTGTCCCTTGCTACTGGTAGTGCTCTTTTCCTCCACCTTTCCTAGCATCAGAGCCTTCTCCAATTAGAGCCTTCTCCATATAATGTGTTTGAAATATGATATTTGAGTCGTCATTTGTGCCTCCAGTAAGAACTCTGAATTGATTTGTTTGATAATCCATTTGTTTTCTCTCCTGTCCACCCGTGGCATTCTTGGGTCTCTTTTCCAACACTAAAGTTACATTCTTATATTTACATTCTATGATTCTATGAATATGTTAAGATTTGTGAACGTACTACACATCTGTACTGGATAACTCTCCCTGCCTCTTTAATAAGTCAGCATTGGTGTTGATGATTGCAAGATATCATAAATAAAAGACCATGGAAGACTAGGGAAGATTCATCCACTGCATTCTTAGTGAATGTCATTTTGAATGTATGGTGTGCATTATTATTTCCCTGTATGCCCTAATTCTATTTCATTTGCATGCATAGTGTGAAAGCAGCTGCAAAGTAAAAAGTCCAGAGATCTTTCCTGATTAACTGCATATTAGAAGATCAATGTCTGTTCTAAGTCATGGATGAAATTCATTGGCAAGGCTTCAAGTATTATCTGGCATGTTGCTAAAGTGTTAAAAGCAGTACATGTTACTTGGTTTCTCAAGTGTTTTGTGCATATAAGGCTTCATCAGCAACACCTACCAGAATCCACCACAAATCTCCATTCTAACTTTTTAATGCCACTTCTTGAACTGAATAGAAACAATGTCAGCATCCATTTGCAAATATATACCCTTTCAGAAGGTAACTTAAATCTATATACCACACTGTGTTTCTGTCCTCTGAAAGCTTGGCCACCCATACCTTAATATAAAAGACAGAAATCTTTCTGAAGCTGAGGGCTGCATTTTCTTTATTATTTGGTGATGAAAATCATAGTCAATGGTCAATTATGTAAAGCAAATAAGTCCGTGGAGTTTGATTTTTCATTTTCAATAAATACATGATTTTTAAAGCCTATTGGAAGGTTGCAAACAACAGTTTTATATGGCTTTCATCTGATCCCACTCCCACTAAGAAACAGTGTTTGTGAAAACACGTATTCCTTCTTAACTGAAATAACAATAATTAAAAAAAGCTTTTCTGGCTCAGAGCATTGTTAGGGAGAAAAAGCTAATGATAAGAGGAGGAAGAAAAGGAAGAATGGGAGCTGAGCTGTGTTTACTGAATAACCTAAACACTGTCTGAGAAAAGAAAAATGACTGGAATCCATCTGATTACAATTTATGTAATGGATTCTGTAGACTATGAGACACCAAAATTAATATTTTCTGATGTCAACTTGTAGTTATCTTCTCTCTTTTCAAGGAAATTAATCTACAAAGTAAAATTGGTTTTCGTGTCCCCCTCCCCAAATATTCATGTTATAGAATACATTAACCACATTTTAAAAGATGAGAAGATTCAGCTCTTACAACCCTTTCTATATTGTGCAGTACATTTGGCTAAACAAATTGGCATCTCAACTAGAAGAAAGATCATGGTGGTAGAAAAGGAGAAGGGGAGGGGAGGGGAGGGAAAGGAGAAAGGGAAGGGGAAGGGAATATTATGGGTTTCTATATAAAATATTTAGGATCAAATGTGTACATAATTTTCCATTTTTATCTGGCATACTATAATATGATTATCCACCCATCCAAATGCATGTATGCATGCATACATATACACAAAGACATGAAATGACATTAAGGGGCTAGCTAATATTTAATAATCATATTATTATTTTTTATTCTTTAAACCTTTAAGTATTCCCACATTACTTTCTGAGACACAGAAGTATGTTATCCAGAAAGTTTCCTCACCTTATTCCTAATGGAAGCACAAACAAATATTTTTTTTTAAAAACAAATATCCAAATTATTATTCTCCCCTGTTCTAATTGTAGTACATATGCTGAATTACAAGACTCCTTTAGTTCTCTCGGCCTAGTACCCCATGCCTTGGATTCCATGCCTTCTCTAGATAGCTTTCAACACATGGATCAGAATGATCAGAAATAGGTAAGAGGATTTACTGGGCAGAAGACATCCACTCCGGAGAGAAAGCCAATTACGGCTGATATAAAATCTTTGGACCTGGTGACAGTTTTCATAGAAGACGACCAGGAGAGGGGGAAGAGAAACATTCAGAAGATAGATCTGTAATATCACCTGAAGTCAAGTCTCATGGTGACTTTGAAGCAGACTGGGGCTAATCTTCATCCCATCACATTTTTTTTTCAAAATGTTCTCCATTCGTGAGGATTTTTTTTATAAAATATGCACCGGTACCAATAGACATTTCTTCAAAACTCCAAGACCGGAAGGAATTTAAAAGAATCTGGAATGGAGGATGGAGGCCAGAGGGAGCAGATGAGAATGCTTTTATCAAGGACATCTAAAATTAAAACAAGAGAAAACCTGAAGTTGAGAGGCTTTACATGCTATTGGTTTTCCTATGCTCATCTGCTGTAAATATCTACATTTGATAAGAACTATGACTATGAAAATGGTAAGTCTGGATTTGATATGGAATTGTGTACAAATGATGATCACATATTTGCTTAATGTATAAATGTGAATTTCTGGGAGGGAAGGACTGCACTCCAGAGGAGCAAAAGACAGTGAAGTTGAAGAGAAGATAGTTTGAGTAGGAGGAAAAGAGTCAGAATAGTTCCTCACTAGGAGTTCTCAGACTATAAGTACAGTACAGTACAGTACAGTACAGTACAGTACAGTACAGTACAGTACAGTACAATACAATACAATACAATACAATACAATACAATACAATACAATACAATACAATACGGTGCAGTCCGGTGCAGTGCAGTGCAGTACAATAAATATGTTTGGGGTGGAAGTAGTTTGCAAGAGTTCTGTCCATGGATAAGGAACAGTAACTGCTTAGAAGAATCTCAGCATGTCTTTCTTGATTTTTGGAGTCTGGCAATAAAGTTTTATTAAAAATGAAAAGAGAGGGTGAACAAGTTAATGACTGGATGATAAGATGGACAAAAAATCTTGGAGTTATCATTGGACGAAAAGAGGAACACATGGGAGAAAGGATTGAAATTCACATTGAATTGTAACCTTAAAGAGAATTCATATAAAATGATGTATTCCTGGTATTTCATATTGGATAAATGATCAAAAATTGTATATTGAAATTTCAAATATTTGTTGGAAATCTAATCAATCCTAAGGTACTTTTTTAAAAAAAATCTTTGGTGGGTATGTAAGAAAGATAAAAAATATTGGGACCAAATATATATTTTGATTGAGAAGATTTTAAAGCTAAATTTACAATTGAAACCAGACATATCTCTTTTGCAGTTAATGGACAGATTAAAAGATCTCACAGAATTTTGTTTTTATGTATGATAACAGCAGTGAGAGTCTTATATTCTCAAAGATACAAGGATCTACAAATACCTACTTTGGAAGAATAGATATTAAACTATTGAAATTGGCAGAGATGGTGAAATTGACAGCTAAGAGCCATGGTGGCACAGTGGTTAGAATGCAGTATTGCAGGCTAATTCTGCTGACTCCGATTGCCAGCAATTTGACAGTTGAAATCTCACTGGCTCAAGGTTGACTCTGCCTTCCATCTTTCCAAGGTCGGTAAGATGAGGACCCAGATTGTTGGGGGCAATATGCTGACTCTGTAAATCACTTAGAGAGGGCCGTATATGAAGCGATATAAAATCTAAGTGCTATTGCTAATGCTATTGCTATGATTAAACCAAAGACTTTGAACAATTTTATTCCCTTTTCAAAACCACTTTTGGACATTTTGTGAAAAAGTGAGAGAAATGAAATTTGATTTGGGGATTTAATGCTTAGAATTATAGAAGTAGTGTAATCTATTGTTAATTTTAGAGTAAGCATTGAGTGAATTTTTATCTATAACTGTACCAAAGAAAGTTGGAAGCCATTCTTTTTCTTTTTTATTTACTTTTTCCTTCCTTCTTTTCTTTGGACTTTTAGCTTGCTGTTTGTATGATTTTTTTTATTTTTTCTTGCTTGTTTACTGCTTATTCATGTTTTTGAATCTTAATAAAATCATATAAAGAAACATGCATTTATAAAAGGAGTAGAATTTGCATTGTGACTCCATTACATTCTTTTCATATTTGAGAAAATAAGTAGCTGGGGATAATTTAAAAAGAAATACTAATTATTTTAACATCCTTTTTTCATGGTAGTTACTTGTTTCAAGGCAGTTTCCAAGGCATATCAATAAGACTGGAAACATTAATACAATTTTAAACAGAATTTTGAATTGATCAGGATTTTTGGTGATACTGACAAGTGATTCTGAATTGGAACTACATTTACTTGGTTTAGAGAGTTTTTTTTAAAAAAAAAATACAATAAAGAGTCAGCTGCATGCCACAGATTTAAAATAGGCATTCAATACAATTAATTCTATTCTCGTTTATTAGAACCAATGTAACGTAGAAGTTAACATGGTAAACTGGAATCAGGGAAAGTCAGATTCAAATCCACTCAACAAACATTCACAAGTTAATCTTTAGCCATTCACTTTCTCTCAGCCTAGCCTATCTCAGACAGCTGTTTTTCTGGAGGTGCAATTCAAGGTGTTAGCAATCACCTTTAAAGCCCTTCATGGCAAGGGTCCAGGCTATTTGAGGGACTGTCTCATTTCACTGGGGTTGGCCCATCCCACCTGTGCTGGCAGAGGATGCATGCTGCGGGCCCTCTTGGCCCAATTATTCTGGTTAGTGGGATCCAGAAGGACCTTCTTTGCTGTTGTTCCTACCCTGTGAAACATTTTTCCCTGGCTCAAATCCTCCTGACATTTGTAAGAGCCTAAAGACTGGCACTTGGAGGTCCAATGAGGGTGCATCATAGTGGAGGTGATTGATCGATTAAGAATAGGTTCCATCAACTCCCCTGCCTCCCAGATTGGATTATAGTAGTAGTTGGTATTTAATGTATGTATATGTATAATTATCTGTTCTGGTTGTAAGCTCTCCAGGGTTACCCTGTGGTGATATGGGGGGGGGCTATACATTTCATAAGTAAAAAAAAAATATTGGGAAACGAAATAAGTAATCTAAAAATCTCAGGAAATAAATGCCTTAAATAAACAAAACAAAACTTATTGCAGTTATTAAGAGGATGAAAAACAAATGTCATATATCTATTTTCACTTTTCTTATTATAAAGAGATTTTCATATTTGCAACTGTGTTAGATTCTTAATTCATTAGGTTGAGAGTTCAGTCCCAGGTAGCGGCAGACATTTCTCTCCTAGGACGCAAAGAAAAAATAACTTCTGTGAACTCTGTGTGGCATCAGGAAGGGCACCCGGCTAAGTAAAACGCTTAGCTCCATCCAGTCACCCCAATTCTACCCCTAATTAAGGCTTTACAGGGTCATAAAAAATGAGAGATTTCAATTCATAAACTGAAGCATTCTAGGAAGGCCTCAATAAATAATATACAGCATGTGACATAACACAGATGCATCATGAAAAAAAACCAAGAACATAAACTATAATAAGCATAAATGCAGGAGATAAAATATTTATAGACTTAAATATTGAACATTGGGGGGAATGTGATCCGATATTATAAGGCAACACAAATATTACTAGAAGGAAGGTCTTCTTTAAAGGAAATTCCACTGATTTTAAAAAGTAGGGCAGCTTCAGAGAAACTTTGGGAACTTCAGAAAAAACGGACTACTAGAAGAAAACCTAATAACAATCAAGATAAAATCTATTTCAAGTCAAGTTCCACTTCTGGTTACTTCCTGCAACATTATTGACGACAACAGCATTTCCAAACAGTGCAGTCTTGATAGTTTTCAACTGCCCAGGCCTGAAATTTCCAGATGAAATCCCATCCAAGCATCAACCAGGGGAAATCCTGCTTAGCTTAGTCAAATTAGTCAAAATTAGCTAGAAGCTGAAACTTGCCATGATTTTAAAACCCAAAGGATTTTGCTGTTGCAATAAGCACCACATTTTTTAACTGAGCTCAGAAAGAACCAGGAGCATTGGAGCTTATCACTGAACAAATTGCAGAGTTTTCAAGGGCTTCCCCATATATAAAGCATTGTCATTGTGTCACCTGGAGTTTATGAAAGCATAACTAACTATGGACTGCAGCTGATGTAGTAGCCTAAGCTAGTGAACTTTGAAACATTTACTACACTACAAGGAATACATGCATACATATTCTCCAGTTCATCTATATGTAAAATAAGTCCAAAGGTAGTGTGCACATTTTCCATCCATCCTCATTTTATCTTCACAACTTGGTAAAGTATAATAAACAGAGCATAAATGATTTAGGATCATCCAGCTTGAGTGGAGATTTGAATTTCTGTTATTCAGGTCCAGATTTCTAATCACATTATCCTATTGGTTCTAATGACATTTACTATGTACAAATATATAATTTTTACAACTTTTGAAGACCTGGCTAAAGTTTTAAAATCTTTTTTGATTCTCTGTAGCAATGCCTGTCCTAACGGAACAAAGTTCCACCTAAGAAATGAATGACAAATTACTGTTGTTTAGGCAAGCTACGAAGACCTGATTCTTCACCCAGGCCTTTGATAAGGGACAGTGTCAGTGCTTGCCATCATTTTTTTTAAACTTTAATGTTTGTTTTACTGATTTTATTGCATTTCCTAGGTTTGATTGTTGTGAGCCAATAGAGTCATTGAAAATTAGGTGGCATACAAGTACAATAAATTATTGTGTTCATAAAATGCATAAAAAGGGCTTATACCAATGAGTTGTGACTTATTCTGGTGTGGGATTTGCAGTTAGGCTTCAATTTTTGTTAATTTAGTAGAGAAGCATAGACCAACTTTAACTGTTTATACCAGCCATGATGAACTTTTAGATACTTGCTTTAGTTAACTAAATATATTCAGTCACTACAATCAGCACACTTTTACTTCAGGTCAGTCATGTTTCCAAGAATATAATTATCCAACCTGGATGGGTCAGAAACAGTCCTCCTCTATTGCTACCCCAACCGTCTGAAACATCATCCATCCCACCCACTCCAAGATCCAGTTACTGTAATTCCTATTACAGTCACTTTTGGACAATTGTAAAACATGGGTTTCCCCAAGACCTTTGGTGACTGACATCTCCACTTTTCTTCTTACACAATTTGACAATGAGCTATTTTACTACTTTTAAATTAGTTTTTATTGTTTTTATTAGGTGGCTTGTAAACTACCTGGAAATATGCAATACTGGTGCTACAGAAAAGATTCCTATATTGTGCACTGTCTGTTTGGGACAGTGCTATCCCAACCAGCATCAAAGATAGTAAAGTCCCAGATTCAGAAGGCCATAAAATCCAAAGCCAGACAGCCTTTTCACTGAACAGCTTGTTGTTCCCCATATTGCCCCCCCATACAGCCTCCCCATCCCACAGTCTCCAGGCATCAGGATAGGACATCAATGCCATCACTTAGTTCAATGGGGCAGAGATGTACAATTAATGTCTCATGAATGAACTGTATTTCATGGTGACAAAATAGCTCCTCTAACAATTTCAGGTAGAAAGCGGTTTCATGTAGAAAGCAGGAGTGGAGAGATCACTGAATCCTGTAGCACCCCATATAGTAGGTGAGGCCTATCACTCCCAATCAATGCTGACTGGTATTGGCTCCCAAGAAGAGAAGAGAATCAGCATGATTCCCAAAGCTGGTTTAGCAGGATATCATGAATGGTGGCATCAAAAGCCACCAAGAGCTTCAGAAGAGCGAAGATGAATGTTCTTCCCCCAACTTGCTGCCACAAAAAAAATCATCCAAAAGCACAATCAATGCCATGTGCAGGCCTGAATCCCGAGTGAAAAGGTTCCAGATAACCCACTTCATCTAGGTTCTAATGAAGCTGCTTCATGACCACCTACTCTACAACGTTGCCTTAAAAAGAGAGGTTGGAAGTTCTCCAGTATGATAGGATCCAGTGATGTATCAAAAGCAAGCAAACCATAGAACTGGAATACACTTGCGAGTCTTAATTTTCAACACTCAGAGACAGACATAATCATACTACGCACAAACTTTCTATTAGAAGAAATGCCTAGATCCAGTTCTAAATCTAACCAGGTAGCAAATCAATTCTTTTTGTCCTTGACGATCACTAGCTTTCATTTATCAGGCCTGGTCAATGACACATTAAGCTGGAATTGCTTGTTGTGGAAACATTAAAATTATTAGGGAATGTTATTTCAATGATGATATGAAAAGGATGATGCCAAAAGCTAAGAATCTCCATGTGAATGCTCATTAAAATCTTCAAGAATTTATGTATGTAAGACATAATTGTTCTGATGTCAAATCCAATTTTAGCTGAAGTTATTACCAATATTTTCTTCTATTTTCCATTATGGTTTTTTTTCCTCTGTCCTTACTCATTAAATCAGAATTTCAGAGTCAAATGTTGACTGCATGCCAAAAAGCTATAATTTCCTAGGGTTGTTATCACCTAATTTTAATTGTTTTGAATGGTGTCCTCTATTTTGTCCTCAGACCCTAGACGAGTTCTGTAATTTGCTTACCCTATTATATTTTTGGCACCGCCATCAGGAATAATAACAATAATGATGCTTTTTAGCTGCTTCACAATATGAATGGTCTCGAAGTGTAGAGATTTTTTTTCTTCTTTTAAGAACAAAAGGGGACAGAAAATCAAAAATCCTTTGGTGCAGGTGATGCAAATAGTATATTTTTAAAAAACAGAAAAATAAATAAAACTAAAGAGAGGATATGGAGGACCAAGCATTATGTAGTTACATGTCGATGTCTTTACCTATTATCCTGAAAGAGACATGTGCACTTTCTACTTCTACTTTCAATTTTGCCTAAGTATGAGGAGTGATGAAAAATAATAGGAGTAAGTTGTGTTTTTCTCCTGTTAAACACAGTTCACCTCTAATCACCAATGCATTTTCTGAATACAGGCCAATTTACAAGGCAATTTCAAGAGCTACAGAAATGTGTGTGCATTAGTTTAGTACTGGAACGTTATTTCAGAGACGGGCAATTTTGAGATACAGTATGTAGGGGACATTTTTTCATTCTTTGCTTATTTGAAGACTGTAATGTAAGACTTCTTTGTTTTTATTTTTAAACAATCGGCAAGATCTAAAACGACTTGTGGCAGAACAGTCTGTATGAGCCTTTGAGACAAAAATAATATTAGACGTTTGCTAAACCCAATTTCATATCAACCACCTATATGGACTGGAAAAAAAATCGATGGTTGCTAGAAGAAAGTAAAGAGGTACAGAAAATACTATCAAATAGCCATTTAGGATTTGGCAGCCAAGATATGATACCTCAATAAACACTTCTACCTAGTCAAAATGTGTAGGAGAGCATTTTTGATAATGATCCCTACATTTGGTTCTTGTTGTTGCAGCTTCCGTTTTGACACTGAAACTTATTTTTGGCTCAAAGATATGGCTTTTCAGAGATTTTCAAAGCAAGGAAAGCCATTTGCTTTAAACAAAGCCTGTTGCCAAGCAGGAATATTTCAGGGGTGATTCCCCCTCCATTCCTGCAGTGTCATATATGAAAACATTCCAGTAGAGAGAAGTTCCCCAAGGATGGGCTCCAGCACATTTTACTACTTACCTTATAAAACCAGCCAAAAAGACAGTATCACACAGGTAGAAGAATATGTTAAGCTATTGAACCTAGTAGATGAATCTCCTCCTAATCTGCAGAGAAGGTTGCTCAGAAGCCTGCCAGTCTCATTAAACATGCAGTACATCTCCAACGCATATAGCACATACTTAAACAAACACCTTCATCCCATCCTTTTAGCAAAATGCCCAAAGCAAGCGTAAATGCAGTTTATTTCATCCTCTTATGCCTGGCTGCGTAATCTCCCCCCCGCCCCGAGCTGGACCTCTTCCATCCTGGTGGATGTGAATCTGTTCTGACATCCTCTCATCTTTTTAGGCCCCCAAGCCTCTCACAGCTCCTTCCCTGGGCAATCTTCTCATTAATGAAACTAGCCATCCTCTTTGCCACTTTTGCTAAGCACTGCTGCTAATTTTCCTGTTTCCTTGCACACTCCAAACTGTGCTTTCTTGTTAGCTTCAAAAGGTGGAATTCCAGCTGGGCAAAGTGCTGCAGGAAAAAAAACTCAATAATGTCATGTTTTCCTCCTTTTATTTCTTGCTTTAAAATTTTATTTCTTGCTATCTCCTTATGTTGTCTCGTCTCTTCCTATGCTAACCTTTCCCTTTTCTTCTCTTTTCCTAGCCATTACTCCAGCTAAATTTCTCTTCTTCCTCTTCTTTTGCCCGTTAGAGAGGGAGGTGTCTTTAGGGGTGTCAAACTTGATTTCATTGAGGGCCGCATCAGCATTGTAGTGCCCTCAGGAGGGGTGGGGGATTTGGCCCACTGGGTGGACATGGCTGGGGTGGTCACAGCTGACTGGGTGGGCATGGCCAGGCTCTGCATGGCCACCTTGACATTGCTCATGGAGGGGACACCTGTGGGGACCGGTCAGGGTTGGGGGAGATCCAGGGGGTCTCTAGCGGGAGGGGTGATGAGGAGGCAGGGGGGCAGGGTGGGGTGCCATTGCCGTGGAGCAAGGCAAGGTGAGTCAGAGGCCGGGGCAGCTGCTGCCTGACACTATTGACCCCCACACACAGAGGCCAGCAAGCACATGGGGGCTGACTGGCAAACTCTGGGGCTCCACAGTCTGCTGTGAGGAGGTGGAATAGGGGAGGGGAAGGGAAGAGGCACATGATGCAGACCACTGGATGCATCTACTCCTATCTGAAAACCTATCTGTTTTTGCAGCTGGAGAGCAGGTCGCTACTGGTCATCTCCTTGGCCCCCTCACAGATCTTGCCCTAGGCCTGTGTGGAGCCAGTTCCGATGCACCTTGGCCCTGCCTCGGGTCGCTGCCACAGCAGCTCACACAGCTCCATTAGGCTGCCACTGCTGCCCAGAGCGGCAAGCCTGCCCAGGCACAAAGGAGGCAAAACAGTCAGCTGGGAAGCCCTGAGTATAGGTGGTAGAGCATGCCTGGGGCCAGCAGGCAAAAGGCCACCCTGAGCAGAGAAAGCCAGATCCCCATTGGCACCATGGCCACCCAGGCCCAACAGAGATGGAGGAGACACACAATCCTGGCTGGGACTGAGCAGCCATGGTACCGATGGGAATCTGCCTTTCCCCGCTCAGGGTGGCCTTTTGCCTGCTGGCCTTGGGCATGCTCTACCACCTCTACTCGGGGCTTCCTAGCCTCCTTCATGCCTGGGCAGGCCTGCAGCTCTGGACAGCAGCCTAATGGACCTGCCCAAGTGGCTGGCAGCTGCAGATGTAGTGGGTACTGAGGTGTGTGAGGGGAATGCGCTCCACCCAGAGGCCAAGGAGATGACCAGTGGTGACCTGCTCTCCAACCAAAAAGATATGAAACAGAATAGGCATGTCCAGTATTTTCCTCCCTGACTGCGTGCTGCTGGTACCATTCACAGTGCGCTATGCAGCCCCTGCTGCTGGATGCCTTCAGCTCCTGCACACTCAACGCCTCCTATGTGCATGCCTTGGGGGCTGCCAGGCTGGGCCAGGGTGGGGCCAGGGTGGCAGGGGCCAGTCCCTCACCATCTCCGGGGCATCCCTGTGGACCAAATATCGGCCAATCGTGAGCCGGATCTGCCCGCGGGCCTTGTATTTGACATGTCTGCTCTAGGCCATTTTTCAATGCAACCTAAGCTGAAAATCCTCCACACTCCTCCCGTGTGTTTCTGAAGCCAATTTCAGAAATAGCAATCCATACTGCAATGAGTTCACAATGTGCTCAGTATGGATTATGGTGGCCACGAGGTATATTCTCCTGTTTCTTGCCCTTTGCATAAGTTCAGGAAAGGCAAGCCTCATAGGCTCTAGTGTGGACCAGTCTACCCGTGAATTTCCTTTCAGGGAGAAATGAGAAAGATGAGACATTTAGCTTGATGTGAGGCTTTCCTACTAGTCCCCAAGCTTCTCATTCTTATATTATATATTTTAATGCTAAAAGCAGAACTTCCTCTTCCTCGTCCAGATTTTAGTTTTCTTCAGTTACAGACCTTTGTAACCCATTTTATCATATAGCTTCCTAACTGTGCATCTACTGTAAGCCTTTCAATTATTTCTCAGCTGTAATGAAATTCAAGTATGTTGCTTTAAATCACCTAGGCTCAAAATATCTGAAGGACTTTCATTCTTCATTATTTTCCCTAGTGGCTAGGGCCTAGTGGTTAAGGCATCAGGCTAGAAACTGGGAGACCAGGCATTCTAGTACTACCTTAGGTATGAAAATCACCTGGGCCAGTCAGTCTTTCTCACCTTACCTCACCTCACAAGAGTTGTTGTTGTGGGGAAAATAGGAGGAGGAGGGTGTGTTAGCTACGTTCATGCTTTGAGTTATTTACAAAGTGTGAGGAATAAAATTCAACTCCAAGGTTTTTGAAAAATAAAACAAGTTTATTAAAGCATTTGTAAAGGCTGGTATACCTCAGTACATAAAAGTAAGAGACCACATCTACTTTACAGATTTCAGCAGTTTAAATACAGTTCTATCCCCAGCCGCTGGCCCATCCTCCCCAGGCCCAGTTGATAGGCCTGGTTCAATCACATACTAACAGTCCGCCTATAATGTGCCATCATAGTTAAAGGCTTAAAGTTAGTTAAGCCCTTCCAATCACCCAAACTTACTAAGCCCTAGCCCATTCACTGCTCACCTCTCTGGTATTTCCTTATAGGTTCCCTTGTTTATCTGTACAATACAGCAGGGCTTTTCAACCAGTGGTACGGGTACCACCTGTGGTACATTGGCACCTGGCAGGTGGTACGCAACCATCCTAAAAAAATGGTAGCAGGGAATGAGATGAACTGGTGGCAGCACTGCACAAGCCTGAGCGGAAGTGCCAGGATCAGTGCTGCTTCAACGCTTCTTCGGGGCTGTCAGGGCTCAGTGGAGGCCCCAGGATCAGCGCCAGGCTCCAGCTGGAGCTCAGCGCTGATCCTGGTGCTTCTGCTGAGCCCTGAAGAAGCACCAATCAGCTGGAAAGCAGCACTGATCCTGTCGCTTCTGCTGAGCCCAGAAGAAGTGCCGATCAGCTGGAATGTTGTAGCATCTCCAGGGTCTTGTGATTTACATTCAGATGCTTGGCAACTGATTCATATTTATGATGGTCACAGTGTCCCAGGGTCATGTGAAGTGACCAAAACCTGCTGCAACCACCCAGCAGACGAGGGGAATAAAAACCAAACACCCCCACCCCACCCCGGCTGCCAATCCTCAACAGAAATGCTCACTACAATGAAAATCTTGGACAGGAAGAAGAGTGCTGCCGGGCGCTGTCTTGCTTGGCTGTGACTTGGGGGGCACTTTTTTCAGTGCCATTGTAACTTTGAACAGTCACTAAGTGAACTGTTGTAAGTCAAGGACTACCTGTACTTTATTACTTTTTTTTTTCTTTTCTTTTTTTTTTGGGTCATCAAGTTTTTGACACCTTGCTAGGCGACTGGTGGTACTCGGATGTTGCCATATCCTAAAAGTGTACAATGGGTGAAAAGGTTGAAAAGCCCTGCAATACAGTAACTGGAACATGCTTTCAGACAGGAGCTAAAATACTAACCCTAAATAGTTTGAATAAAAATAAACCTTATATAAATTTGATAATATGTCATTCATAAGCTATATGCTAGTCTACATTATGGAAAATTACAACTTATGTTATAAAAGCAATAAGGGCACGATAAAAATCAATCAAACAAACAAACAAACAAATAAATGAATAGCACAGGAAGTCGTTTTCTGAATTACATGAACCAAAGAAATTGATTCTGCATTTTAAAAAATGCACAATTTCTCTGCAATAATCTAATTCTGAATTGCCTCATCGCCTCATTTTACTTGATCATTTAAAATAAGGACACTGTCTGCTAAGAAAGCTGTGCTTCTTAGATTACTTTCATGATTTATTCTTTTTAAATGTGCTTGAATTTTTTAATGTCATGCTTAATAAAATGCTTATGATTGTGAGTCGGTGTCCTGAAATTATGTTCAAAATAACTAGACAATATCACATTTTAAAAGAAGAATAATTAATAATCATAATAATCATAATCATAAAATTGTTCATGTTGTTTTATTCCTACTTTATTCTCAGGGTACACCTAAATATTTTCTTTGATATGAAGGAGTTATTCTATCATTTTATTATTTGGACTTCTCTATTTTAGGAGGAATTAGAACAGATCAGCTTTGGACTCTAATTTCCTAATAGGCGCCATTTTAAATTCAGCAAAAAGCAATCACCTGAATCCTGAGGCACAGTTAAGTATCAAGGTACTTCAATAGGGGTCTTCAAACTTGGCCCTTTTATGACTTGTGGACTTCAACTCCCGGAATTCCTCAGCCACAAGTCATAAAAGGGCCAAGATTGAAGACTCCTATACTACAAGATCAGTGGAAGTGTTAAATGCAGGAATGTAAGCCAGCCATCTTCAATTACAATAAACCCTTGGGAAGGGTTAACATTAGGTGCTGGGGACCAAGCTTATTTTTTGTAATGGTTAGGTTGAAATAACAATTTAGCTATCATTCTAAAGCTCATTGTTTGGATTAAAAGCTGTATTGTGTAGGAAAAGTATGATCTCATAAATCCCCCTAATATGCATATGGATTTTCCCAGTGAGTAGAGTTAACTATATCAATCATTAACATGTCATTAGTTCAATTAGTCACTTGCCACCATTTCTTCCATCTGAATGAACTCCTTGGGCTTGACCTCTGTTTTGTTCATAGGAAAGAAGGAGAGGACAGCATATGCCTCCCATTAATAGGAATTCCTGGCTTTTGTTCTAATGCCTGAATTTAGCTATTGGACCAGCTACAAAAATGGTGAATTGCTATAAATTATTGAAATCCTATCCTAATGCATAATTTTCTCAAAAAATGTACATATGTCTTTACTCTCAGTATGTTTGATCACAGTAATGAGATGCCCATACTAGCAGAGGATGCTGAATTCAAGAGTGAAATGGATGAAATCTCCATTTGTCATCATATACTGTAAAAAAGAAAAAGATGTAATCATAGGAAATGAAGACTTTTGACTTAGCATCCTAGCTAAGAAAATTTTGTGTCTCACATTATGCAAAGGATGTATTTAACAATTACACTTATCAGGTATCTCATATATGCAAACTTCAGGAGCAAGCTTTAGATTCCATTTTTCTAGCAGCACTTGTCATATTCTCACCATGTTTATTTTTTATTGTTATCCTTTAGCTCAATTTTTCTTAGTTTTTTTTGCTTAGAATTGATAGAAGAAAAGTTTTCCTCCGTTGCAGAAATATGTCCCCAATGTCCTCTTACATCCAGAATGAACTACGTGCATAGATGCAATTGAATAATTAGGTGCAGGTTTATTGCTCCAGTACTTCAGTGGTCTGAAGTTTTGCTTAATTAATTATTGTGATATCAGCCAATTATAGGATATATTTGTAAGCAAAATTCAAAGTGATATGGATAAAATCAATAATATTTTCAAATTGTTACAGAAAATCAACTGATTTTGGTTAAACATTTCTACTCTCATTAGAAAATAAAATCCTCTTTTTTCTAACGAATCTTGTATGTGTTATCTGAGTGAATTTGACAATTCACACTTTTTTTTTTTTGCATTACTCAGATTTGATGTTGTACATTCATGTGAGATGCTTTGCTTGATGCCTTGCTTGACACCTTTGGTGATGCCAACCAGATGGTTGTTTGCCCTTCGCTCATAGGCTACCTAATTTTTTTTATGAATCTTTTTCAACATGTTACAAGGACTACATACGTAACCAAGTTGTGCACATCAGGCTGAAAACGATGTGACTCAGGTGTGATCTTCATTATAGTTAATTCTGATTTATTGTTCTACATTATAGTTAATTCTGAGTTATTGTTCTACATTATTGTTAATTTTGAGTTGTTCTACATTACTGTTAATTCTGAGTTATTGTTCTGTCTGATTATGTGTCTGTCTAGTTATCATTATTTGACTGTGCACAAACTGGAGAAGAATAGAGGAAAATCCATAGGTACCCAGATTTATTTATTTATTTATTCATTCATTCATTCATTTGTCATATTTTATTTACTGCTTTGAAGAGTAAATTTCCCTATGGAAAATAATTCCATTAGAATAACGAAGAACTTTTTTCAATTTGCAATATTGTTTGTGCAAGCTTTGTTAGGCACAGATGTCAAAAGGTTTGAAAGGAGAATATATTTATTTAATAATACTTTTTATTGTAAATTATTCAGAGCCTTGAGAAATTCTGATCTGCATAATAAAAAGAACAAAACATTTAATGATAAAGTGATACCCATTAATTAGTTCTGTAGCGAGATAACCTATAACATAAATCTGAAAGTATCAAATTCAAATAGTCTCTTGCATAATCAGATAAGATTTTTTTCCCCAAGTAACTTTTGCAGGTTACTTAAAGAAAGCCAATAGGTTTTCTCCTTTAATTATTATCATCAGATAATAAGAAAAGCAATAAATCTTCTTTTTGCCCTATTATGTTTCAGCCTCACAAGGAGAAAGAAAAAATAAGAATTTAGTAGACCCCTTTAATGGGAAAAAAAAGTCAGCCTGTAGCCAACCGCTTAATAGAACTCAATTTAAACTGTAGTTCTCTCTCTTAGCTATAGATACTGTTTCATAGTCCAGATAAAATGTATGAATATTTTGCCCTTTTGTATTCTGTTTTCTCATCAATTCTGGTAAAGTCTTCTCTCTTTTTTTAATAGATTGAAATTCTAGCATGGCACATTATCTCTTGAGGTCTGATGAGTAGGGGTGGGGATCCAAGTCTTGAAGTAATTGGTAGAGATGTCAGTTTTTGTAATAAATTAACATTTTAGTGTTGCTATAAATGAACATTTTGTGACATATTGCCCTTTTGGGGTTGCTTTGTTTGCGACCTCTGAATTTCCTCATTATGATGTACATTACAAGCTGGCATAAAAACCAAAAGCTTCTCAGGGCTATTATGTATGAAAAAGTGATGATGTGTACATTATTTAAAGTTTACTCAACATTTTGCTGAATTTTGTATTTCATTCTTAAACTTTTCAATGGGCTAATTCATAGTGGAGTAACTACTGGGTTTCATTTTGAATCATTATGAGTTATTAAGGAAGCTTAATTGAACCTTTTGTTCTTTTACATAGCCAAGAGATTTGTCAGAAATGCAAGTAATAGAAAAATGAACATTGTTGTTGAATATATTTACATCCAAAAGTAAAAATGAGAATGAAACCTCACTTGAAATTTCTTACTAAATTCTTATCTAACACAGGTAGGGATCAGTGCAAACTTGAGTTCATTAGCATGTCTTTGAACAGAATGTTTTGGAGGAAGAAACTACTTGACAATACTTTCAGTTTCTTACCTGCAAGTCACTTGGGCTTCTTCCTCAGCCCATATATCAGTTAAGGAAAAAGATTTGACTTATCTTTGAAAAAACAATCGATGGTTAGCTTCTAAAGATTCCACTTGTCTTATCTACTTCACCAAGATTCTGCCTTCCAAATGACCAGGCAACTCCCTCTACACTAGGGGTGTCAAACTGGTGGCCCATGGGCCAGATGCATCATGTGCAGGCCATGCCCATCCTGGCTCCTCAAAGCCAAAAAATGTTGTGATTCATCATGATACATCACATGACACAATCAAGTTTGACACCCGTGTTCTACACAATCATCCTTCAAAGTTATCTCCAGAGATCTTTTCTGTTGCAAGCCTGATGACCACATGGAAAGAGATTTAAATCCTACCTGATTTCCATATTCTAAGAATATAATTGCATTTTTTATCAGAATTAATGTGCACATATGGGGGTCATCCCACACACAATCTCCTTTCTTGTGATAAAAGCCACACTAGCCAGAGCTGGAATAAATCATTTTTGTAGTAGCCTTCTGATGCCATCTGCCAACCACAAGTCTATAAACATGCACATACATAGACACAAACTTTCCAAAACCTGACAATTTCTGAACTCTTTAAACACATAAATGCACATGGGCATCAAGCATGGTGACAGTCAGTCTACTCTTTCTATATTAGTTTATTATAGCTAAATGATTGAAATGGGTTAATTTGTAATGCAAAACCCTCAAAAGCACACTTTCTTACCTTCACCAAACTCCAAGCATTAGTGAGTAAATTAGGCTCATGATCTGACAGGTCCTTAGTGGTAGTAGTGACATTTGTTATGTGCACTCTTTTGATTATTAATTTTTATTTCTTCCTACCAGAGTATACAAAGATTAAGACTGGAAAACTTAGGCTAGACCAGAATGAAATATTGTTAACACAATGAAAGCTTATTCAGCCAGAGATGCAAATAATTCTAGCTTACAATGTTAATATGTATATAAGACTGAATGTCTTGAATGAATTATACATGAGATTGTATAATATACCTACCAAAATGACAAAAGTAGATGTTACTCAGGAAAGAAAACCAATGAAATGTTGAAAGTCTTTGCTTTATTCTATTGACAAATGAGCTAGTTCTCAAAATCCTAAAAGATTGGCCCAGGGAGATGCAGTAAAAGAGTTATTTAGAATTTATCTGATGCCATAAATTAAATGATAGTGTTCATCTATACAAGTCACCTGACAATGCTGCCATATGAGGTCAGCCAGATAGTTATAATTTATCTCTAGTTCTTGAATTATACCTTCAAGGGAAGCGTCTATGGAGATTCTCAGTTGTCCAGGTCATAGTTATCCCAAAGATGCTTTTTCACGAGGCAACTGGACTTTCTTGTTTTTCTTTAAAGACAGTTGTTGTGCCATATGTTTATGAAGTTGTTATTTTGTTTTGTATGAAACAACAACTTAATAAACGTATGGCACAACATAGGAGAGCAAACCCATCAGGACAAGATTCAGCAGTCTATCTGCATTTAAAAGACAAAGGCCACTCTTTCAAAGACAGCAAAGTCCATATTTTGGACATAGAGGACTGCTGGTTTGAAAGAGGGGCCAGAGGGGCCATCTGTGTCAAAACTGAACAGCCCTCTCTCAACAGAGGGGGAGGGATACGACATCATCTATCTCCAGTCTACCACACAGACCTTTCAAAAGTTCCAAGAAGGCTCTGAAGACACAGATAAGCCTCCAGGTAGCACTAACTACTCACTAAAAGAATGCAAATGACCAGCTGCCTGTAAGAAATATAAATCCTTCCATTCCCCACCACCCAGTCAGAGCTGAAGAAGCTTCTTGGATGAGAAGCAAAACATCTTTAAAAAAACCAAGAAACTCCAGTTGCCTCATGAAAAAGCATCTTTGGGATGACTTCAAAGGAAGCAAATGCCTAGAGCAGTGATGGCGAACCTATGGCACGGGTGCCAGAGGCGGCACTCAGAGGCCTCTCTGGGCATGTGCGCCATCGCCCCAGTCCTAGGCCTTCAGCTGGGTTTTATAAAACTTTTTCGCTTTAGGCCTCCACTGCCATGTGCAAAAAAAAAAAAAAAGGTTCAATCAATCAGTCAATTTCAACTTCTCACGGGGAAAAAAAATCTTGCAAAGTTGGAATTGATTGATTGAACTTTTTAGTCCCACCCAGTCTGCCATTACCACCACAGCCACACCCAGCCAATGGGCCACGCCCAGCCAATGGGCCACACCCACCCTGCACCCGACGATGCATAAGTGGATTTTGGGTTGCAGTTTGGGCACTCGGTCTCTAAAAGGTTTGCCATCACTGGCCTAGAGATTGCTTACTGTATAACTATAAAGACACAGCTTCTGAATATATGAGCCAAGTAGTGTCTGAAACTAGGGGAATATCTTTGGAACTCTTTAGAATCAAAGACTTTTTCCAATTTCCCTCTTTGATAATATCTGATAGTCTGGCAATCGACTGCTAAAGTCTCTGATCTGAACTTGACTCCTAGCAATTTCAGAAACACTGCCATGAAGTAAATAAATTATTTACCTTTTCCATTCTTCCAGGATATTTCCAGTTTAAATTAAAGGCTTGTATGTTCTACTAGTCTACTATCAAAGTCAAACCAGGCCTGAGTCTGCTTAGCTTTCAAATCTAGACAAGACACCATCAAAATTAATCTGGCTTTTACAATACCATATATATGAAGTCTATATACATGTTGCAAACCATAAACACTGGCTTTATTATGAAAATATAAGGGTAAAGAAGGCCTTAATGGCTGATTACCAAATCAGTAATATTTCAGTAGCTATAACTTCTCTGCTTTTTCATATTTCAATATATTACAAAAGCAACAAAAGCAGATATCATACATGATCTCTCTTAAGACTTTTTCAATATGATTGCATTGCTAAGAGGAAGTTGTGCCTTTGAGAAATTGCTGTAAGATTAATCATCTCCATGTTCATCTAAGTTGTCCACCCACAAACATCATTTGTGCCCAGATCAGAGAAGAAGCCACAAATGCTACATTCTTACCCGAACTGTGTCTTCCTCTCCATGCAGACAATTGTACCAGGTTCTATGTTTGGGGCAAATTATTCAATTTAGAAACTTCATGCTATTATTATTTAACTGATTAAACATAAAGCAAAGAAATGTCATAAAATGGGGTGTAACTCAGTTACTGCCTTGCTTAGCAACAGAAATTTTGGACTCAATTATGTTCGTAAGTCAAGCACTACCTGTATTAGTTTACCAGTATGATATTTCTTGACTAAAAATGGCAATGAAATCATAAATCAAATGTTGCTGTTCCTCATTTGAAGATATTTTGCCACAGGCTCTTTCCCACTGAGCAGGGTTGGTCTTCTTTGTGTGCTTCTTTCTGTAAGGCATTCTTTTATCTTTCTCTTTTTTTTCTTTTTTTCTTTTTCCCTGTAGTTCCATTCTCTGTATTGTACATGATGAGTTATTGAGTGAAAATTTCAAGTTACACTTTCTAGATACACTTTTGGCTTCCATCTATCAGAAAGTTCTGTGTTTGCGCCTATGGATAAAATGCTCATGTCTGTAAGGGCTAATTACCTCTGGAGTCAGAGTCTGATATTGGGATGCAATAAGTTGTTTGTTTGTGGAAACCCAAGCGTGGTGTACAATGCCAAACTCTTGCTTTTTTATTAGCAAACGGCCTCTTGAATTTTTCAGTGACCTCAAGTAAGATATCATTTTGCCTGAGGCTGCTTGCAAAGATGCCAACAATGAAACGGTTTTTCAGCAGCCTTAAGGTACCAATGCTCAACTGAGTAAAAGCACAATAAAATAATTCAGTATAGAAAAATAGAAAAAAAAATACAATGTGATAATAATGTAACAACAGTTTTGATCTTACAGACTTGTTTTATGTAGGAGAAAATTTCTTTGGATATTTTTTTCCCCTCTATGAGATTGCATTCAGTTTGGTAAGAGAAAAATGGCTTTTCAAAATTATTTCAAAAAGAAGGCAAACTTCTCCTGAATGAAATATTTTATACTTATTAATGGAATCAAAGATGCATGCAGTTTCAAGGGGATAGTAATCAAATCAAATATGACTGGTTTTTTTTTTTTTTATCAGTGCAGGAATTCACAATAGAGAAATTTTGGTAGCTGCTGTAGCTTCAAACTGACATATTTAATGAAGAGGAAAATCCCACATCTAAGGGTATCTTTCACTCCTCTTTATTATGGGATTTTTTCTCCTAATATTAAATCATAATTTATTTACTTATACATTTATTTTTCTCTGGTCTACCTTCTAGAATAATAGAGGACAAAGCTTGACCTTGTTCTGAGAGATATTTTTTCAAGCATTTCTGGAATGCCACCAGATCTATTTTCAATATTCTCTTAAGAACAAACAATTCAAGTTTTTTCCCATTACTCTTTATGTGACATGGTCTCATAATTCACACTGATATTTCTTAATAAGTTTTTTTCATATTTCATTTTTATATTAAAAACATTTGTTTCTGTTAGTTTTGTTACTGCTATTTTCAGACCATTTCTAATATAATCTTGAACTTTCTGTCTCTTAATACTAATTAATGTCCTCTGCAAATCTGATAAAAATCCCCTTTATTTTTTATTAAAGTAATAATAAAAAATATCAAAAAGTTTAGACCCTAGAGGGTCCCTAAGTCCTCTCTATCATTTGATATATTACCATTGATGGGCCAATAAACCATTCAGTTAACTGTCATGTCATCTAATATGCAGTTCAGTACTTTAATAATCAGATTGTCCTAGCCCTTCATAAATCTGGATATGTTTTGTTGTCTCCTCAGGTTAATGTTCTCTCTGTGAGTTAGACTTTGGTGCTTGAGATTAGTTATGGATTATTATGGATCCTGGTCATTGCTGGTTCCTGGTAACTTCCAGGACAGTTTTTTTGGAAAGTTTTCAGATGTGGTTTGCCATCATCTCCTTTCTACAGCTGAGAGAGAGTAACTGGCCCAAGGTCACCTAGCTGACTTTATATTTAATGCAGGAGTTCCAGTTTCTAGCTCAGTGCTATGCCAAACTGATGCCTGTCTATATTTTTATATCATTTTAATCCTATGACTGAGGTGGCATATGTCAAGTACATAAATAATCAGAATGCTATGAGTATTTTGTCAAATATTTTCTTGAAATCAAGGCACATTATATTGGTAGCACTTCTACAATCTTTTAAAGATGTTCTGATTAATTAACTACATAAAAGTTGTACGGCAAATTTTGTGTTTCTTATTTATATGTAGAAATTAAGAGAAAAATTAATTAAGAGGAAAAAAAACAGACATTCTGTTAGAGTTGAGTTGACCATTAATCAGCTCAATAAGTCTTCACGGTAGTTGATTTTTGCTTGATGAATTGCTAAGTTGTCTTTTATTACATTTATATTACAAATTTAAATAAGTTTGTTTGTCATATGGATGCTTATTTGACAAGTAAAAAATACACAAATAAATACATGCATATTGCTTTGCACTCAAAGACAAGTGTTAGCAATGGCAATAGCAGGAGCACTTAGACTTATATACTGCTTCATAGTATTTTACAGCCCTCTCTAAGCAGTTTACAATGTCAGCTTATTGACCCCCAACAATCTGGGTCCTCATTTGACTGACCTCAGAAAGATGGAAGGCTGAATCAACCTTGAGTCAGTCAGAATTAAACTCAAGGCCGTGGACAGAGTTAGCCTGCAATGCTGCATTCTAACCACTATGCCACTATGCTCCTTAAATTAACTTAAATTATTCTTTGAAACGTTAAGCAAGTTGACTTAAATAATTTTAAATTAGGGTTTATCAAACTTTCTGCAATTGGAGACCAGAAAATAAACATTTAGAAAACGAGGACCTCTCATTAGAGAAATATTCCCTGTCAGTTTTTCACCATTAGATATGAAGCAGACATGTCAAACTCGCAACGTCACGTGACGTCGCACAACGTATTGGGACGGTTTTGCCATTGCCGGCAATGGGATGGGTGTGGCTTCCGGATGACACGTCCGGACCGCGGACTGGCAGTTTGACACCCCTGATATAAAGGGAATTTACATTTCTGGGTGAATAAGATTATTTTATTTACTTACTCATTTATTTACTTATATATCTTTATCCCGCCTTTATTATGTTATAAATAACTCAAGGGTAAAGAACATACCTAACATTCCTTTTCCTTCCTATTTTCCACACAACAACAACCTGGTGAGTTGGGCTAAGAGAGAATGATGGCCTAAAGGTGCTGATTTTCATGCCTAAGGTGGAACTTAAACTCATAGTATCCTGGTTTCTAGGCTAGCACCTTAACCACTATACAGACTGGCTCTTTTAGGCTTTATGATCTAAAATTGTGTTTGCTTTATTATTGCTAAAACTAAGTTTTGTACCAAAATATTTAATTCAAAATTTAAGTATTTATTTACCACTAGAATTGTTAAGCCTCTCATGCCAAAATAACCGTTCTTCGCATGAATTTGCTATCAAGAATGTTCTTCAGTAGATATCTTAGAGTCTAGAGCAGGGCTTTTCAACCTTTTCACCCATTGTACCACTTTTAGGATATGGCAATATTCGAGTACCACTAGTCGCCTAGCAAGGTGTCAAAAACTTGATGACCCCCCCAAAAGGAAAAAAGTGATAAAGTACAGGTAGTCCTCAACTTACAACAGTTCGCTTAGTGACTGTTTGAAGTTACAATGGCACTGAAAAAAGTGCCCCCCAAGCCACAACCAAGCAAGACACCTGCCTGCCCACCCGGCGGCACTCTTCCTCCTGTCTGAGGTTTCCCTTGTTATGAGCATTTCTGTTGAGGATTGGCAGTGGGGGTGGGGTGAGCGGGTGTTTGGTTTTGATTCCCCCTGTCTGCTGGGTGGTTGCAGCAGGTTTTGATCACTTCACATGACCCTGGGACACTGTGACCGTGATAAATATGAATCAGTTGCCAAGCATCTGAATGTAAATCACAAGACCCTGGAGATGCTGCAACATTCCAGCTGATTTGTGCTTCTTCTGGGCTCAGCAGAAGCACCAGGATCAGCGCCAAGCTCCAGCTGGAGCCTGACGCTGATCCTGGCACTTCTGCTGAGCCCTGACAGCCCTGCAGCTCCAGCCATCTCTCCCTCAGGCTTGTGCGGTGCTGCCACTGGTTCAGCTCATTCCCCTCCCCCGCTACTTTTCTAGGATGTTTGCGTACCACCTGCCAGGTGCCAATGTACCACAGGTGGTACCCATACCACTGGTTGAAAAGCGCTGGTCTAGAGAATGAGTGGATTCTCACCCTTTTCTGTTGAATTGCTGGGACAAAATCATGGTTCCAGTTAGCAAAACAGAGGTAAATTGTCAATAACAAAGAGCAGTGAAGTTGAAGTGGTCTGTTGGCTCCGACTTTTGAATGTGGGGAAGCAGTGACAAAATACCTGGTGAACCTTTGTAGGCTACAAGTACAATAATCTACAATTTGCACTTTAAAAATCAGATATATGCCTTTATAAATTATCCATATTCAGGCCCATATAGTAAAGAACCTATAACAAATTTTCCAGATTCTTCTGAAGACTTTCCAATCCCCTCAGTTGATTTTTAACTGTAGATGTTTAGGATATCTGTGCTCCAAACTTATCTTATTAACGTTATGGTTGAGCTGATATTTGAACCCAATGCCTGGCAGTCCAACTATTACACACATGGCACCATCAGCATCATCTAATTTCTAAATACTAAATAAATTGCACCCAAGTTTTCACTTTATTTGTCTGTTTTCATCTTTCGAAATGATTTCATTGGAAAATGCCTTGGGGTGTAATGGTGTACATTTGATTAATTAGACTTAATGGTTTTGTTAATATTTGTGATAAATGCCTAATGTAAAGCCATTAGACTTTTATTAAATCATTCAGCAGTTTGCATAGCAAGAAAGAACTGGGAGCATATTTTATCCTGCTGCTCTTCACCCAACTTTTCAACTGCTTTGGTGTGTGGGGAATTAACAAAATGAAATTGTGCACAAGTCTAGCTTTTCTGAAAAGCCACAACTTTTATAGGAGATCAAAGAAAAATTGAGACAGTGTCTTATCCCTAAAACACTGATTTATCATCCTCTGAACAAGAGAGGCTGTAGAGTTATATATGTTTGTTTGGCCCATACTGACAAACACCATTACAATTCTAATGCACTACTAAATCTCTCCTTTTTTTATTAAGTCTTAGAAAAGATCCACTTTGTAAGCAGTAGACCTTTAACATTTCTTTTATCACACAGTTTCAGTAGGTTGGCTGGATTCTACTGTATTAGCCCTGCCAGAAGCTGTCTCTTGTGATTTGCCAACACAAAATGCAGCTTCTGGTACTGCAGACTCAGCAAATAGGGACAGTATGATTGGACTAGCTTCAGAAATGGCAGGATATTATAATTGCTAAGAGCAGAATGATTCCCAGTTTTCCCTCAATTGTCTCCATCTCCTACTCCACAAAGAAGCTTTGGCTTCCCTTTCATAATGGGAAGCAATTTTATTTCCTGGTTTACTTTCCTACAGAGAGTATTGGCCATTACAACTTGTTGACTCCAAGCAGCAGACAACTGCCCAATATATAATTGGGATTACATCAGTTAAGAATCAACAGCTAGAAAAATTCCTATGGAAGCAGCAGTCCCTAATAAAAGTATTAGTGATAATAAAGGAACACCTTCTCACACCTGAGAGGCAATTATGGCAATCTAGCCTCCCTGCCTTGGTGGAACAATCAGATTTTTATTAGCTTCCTAAAAGTGAAAAAGAAGAAGCTAATTGTAAATTAAGGACTGCTATTCCTGAGAATGGCAGCTTCTGAACAGATACATTTTACCCAGTCTCTGAAAAAGTAACCTCTCTAATAAGAGGACACATAGGAACTCCTGCCAGGACTTGTAGACTGGTGGTACCAAAAGAAGGAGGCTCTATGGATAACCAGATCCCAACCCGTGAAGGGATATAAGGTAATAATCAACACTTTGAATTGTATCTAGAATAGGGGTCTTCAAACTTGGCTCTTTTATGACTTGTGCACTTCAACTCCCAGAATTCCTCAGCCAGGCACCCTGGCTGAGGAATTCTGGGAGTTGAAGTCCACAAGTCATAAAAGGGCCAAGTTTGATGACCCTTGATCTAGAACCTAGTCTCAGATCTGCCATCACACTGCTTCAGCCTACTTCGCTTTGATGGCACCCTGTCATAAAGTACAGGGGGAGGGAAGAGGTAATGCAGGAAGGGGGTGACAGGAACCAGATGTGCCAACCAGAGACACCTGTTGAATGATCCAAGGACACAGGCATGGGAATGGAATGTGAATGCTTATCAAAGAGGCACCAAACTTCAGAATTGTTACCAAAACAACTAATATGAACTTTATTGGATACTAGTAAGACGTCCAGGTGGGAGGGCCTGGGAGAGGGGAAAAGTAATGGCTTTACATGGGAATCTTCAGATCTGGCTTTTTCTATGCTGTAACCACTTGGCTTTAGTAAAAATATATGTTTCACTGCAAATAGAGTTGAGGGTCTTTTTTCCTAATTGCCCAGGCTGGGACAAGCCTGACATCTAGCGCAGTTCTCTGAGCATAGTGCTACATGGGTGCTTAAGGTGAACTTATTATTCTCACTCATCACTATTGCATTCTGGACCAGCTGTAGTGAAGTAAGGCTAAAAAATTAAGGGCACTGAAGCCCAGTGCTTAACAGACAGAAATAGTTCATAATTCAAATGTTTCCAATTGACGTGAGTTCTGTCACCCAAACTCAGACCTAACAAAACATGGTGTGATTGTTTGTCTACTATCCATTTTCTCTTTAGAAACTTTTCTTGCTTCATGTTCTAAGGAACACATTTGGTGATTGTATTTGAAACTTGGCCTGATTGGTTGTCAAAAAGTCAGACCTCGTAATATTTAGGGACTGCAAAATATAACTGAATTCTGAATTGCTATTCAGTGCCAAAAGAAAGGTCTCAAGCATGCTACACTAAGAATACAATCCTCTTTTGGTATCAGGACTGCATCTTGCTTTTGACTGGGCAACACTATTTCCTAGTATTTTTAAGATGAGACGATAGGATTTGTCTTTCGCCTCCTGCTTAGATCAGGAGTGAGCAATGTTCCTTCTCTCTTAAAACAAAGACTAAATATTATGATGGTGAAGATGTGAACCAGTCTGCTATAAAATGCAAATTTGAATCCGATTGCCATCACCTGATGAATGTACACAGTTGTTTTAGAGAACTGAGATAGTTTAAAACCTTGGTTGCGTACGAATACCAAATTATATAAGCAATTGCCACTTACTGGTAGTAACTAATAGTATATATTCACCTGCCTCACACAAATCAATCATATTTAATGTATTTATGTAATATATGATATTGCAATGGGAAAAAAAGAAACTGCTAAAATGTTCAGGAGAAAGATACATTCCAGTCTGGGAAAACAATAACAGAAGCAGCAGCAGCAGCAGCAGCAGGGAAGTAAATGAATTATTAAAAGCTTATAATCAAGCCACACTTGAATGACCAAATCTGATCCATACAAAAATCCTTTCTAATTTCTGAAAGACCAAAGTACAGCCCCTACACATTTCAGCATGTAATGTCTTAAACGAATGCAGCTGTGTTTTATGCTAGCAAGCATAATCAGACATTGCTAGATATGTAATCATTTAAATGAATGCAGCTGGGCCTTTGGAAGAAAAACCCAGATTATCTACATCTAGCTTTAAATAACCATGAATGCTGAATTCCAGGACAGATACTTTAGCACAATGTAGTCCTTCTGTGCTGTAGATGGCTCAGTGCCAACATAAATGATTTGGGATACTGATGGAGAGACCAAACTGCAAATAGCTATGGGCAGAATTAGCCAGGATATGATTTTTTTTTTTTTTTTGTAAAAATCTAACTTTATTAAGTTGGATGTAAAAAAAACATGCACTTAGTAAACTAATTGGAAAACATAAGCTAAGTCACTGAGCTAAAGTGAAATAGAAAGGCAAAAGGTTAAGCTACAGTTCTAATAAAGCTCAGGGCTAATTGTAATGGAAGAGATTATTAGCATATTAGATAAAAGGCAAATAGGTTAAAAGCAGAGGCCAAATCAGGAAATGCCCAAAGCATCTTAAGAATCTTTGTACATCTATGTATTTGGATGGTAAACTTTTAAAGGGAATGCTATGTATGCTATCTGATTTCCTAAAGGAAATTTTAAAAAGGCATCTGAGTCATAACCACAGAATGATGATCATGTATAGAAGTGAATTTACAGCATGGATTATTAGATCTAATGAGCCGTTGAAATGCAAGTGGTATTCTTAGACAAATACAATGATGTGTTAATAAACAGCATTAAGCAATTGATATTTTCTTACATACATATCCATGGAATAGTGTATTCTTTGAAGTTTAGATGATAAAAAAATGTGATTTAACTATAACAATCTGAAAAAGTAACAGCCAAAATAAATACCCCTCTGCCTCAGTGTTTTTTCAATAAACTCCCCTATCCCCACCAAGCAACAATACTTTTCCTTAGTTCTGTTACAAATGAAAGAGTTGGGAGCTTATGCAGTAATTAAATGCTTAGTGAAACATGCAATACACAGAGAATCTTGACATGCAAAAGGTTTACTAAATACAATTGTTTAAGCATCACTGCAAACACACATATTCATCTGCCCAGCTGCACCCTAGCCAAGTGATATGTAGAGATTGGAAAAATCAGGAGCACTCAAAACTGATAGTCTGACCAGACCCCCACCTAGCCTTTTTTAAAAATCTTTTGTCAGATATATTCTATCAGATACCATTTCAGCTCTCCTTTCATTGATTATTAGGTTGCTACATCAAACGTGACTTGCTGCATTACAGTTTCTTATCTCTGTTTTACTTCCCTCTCCTCCATGTTTGATTTCATGGTTGATTTATCTCTTCACCTGGCTTACATGTGTACATTTGCCTTCAAAATAAATTGTGGCCATACTGCTGCTTCTGCTTATCTGCTTCTCCCAAAATTATAGTGTCAAGCTAAGAACCTGGCTGCCTTTAAGACCACTGCATGCCTTTAGCTTGCCTACAGAGTGGGGAGGGACAATGGAAAAACAGAATGGAAGCCACAGGTGGCTTATCATCATGAGAAAGCAGAGAACTGAAAGGTCTGTTTTGGTGAACAGAGAATGCTTCTCATAACAAACAGTTGTGTTTTGATTGGACATTGTGACATGTCCAGTCAGAGGAGAGAGGAGGAGAATGATTCATTTAATTTACCGCTTCCCGCCTTTTCGTTAGAGCCAGCTCTTGCTTTCTGACTTGCTGCTATGATTCAACCCATTAAAGACAACATTAGAGGACACTTTGACTCTGGTGTGTTTCTTGGTGGGGATTTCAGGTGGAGGTTGACATGTAGTTCTTATAACAATCCTCACCTAACATTACACATTACACATCCAAGAGAATCAATTGCTTTAATGGAGGCAATATCTTGAAGTAACTTTTCCACCTATGTCTACCATTTTGTCTTTGTGGTAGACATATGTCTACCACTTTGTGCCAAATCTAGCATTGCAGCGTATCAGACCAGACCAGTATTTCTCAGTCTTAGAAAGTTTAAGATTTATGGCCTTTAATTTCCAGGATTGAATCCTGGGATTGAATAGAATAGAGCTGGAAGGGACCTTGGAGTTCTTCTAGTCCAGCCCCCTGCTCAAGCAGAAGAACCTATACAATCTCAGACAAGTGACTGTCCAGTCCCTTCTTAAAAACCTCCAGTGATGGAGTGCCCATGATTTCTGAAGGCAAGCTGTTCCACTGGTCACTGTTAGGAAGTTTCTCCTTAATTCCAGATTGCTTCTCTCTTTGATCAGTTTCCAATTATTGTTTCTTGTCCTGCCCTCTGATGCTTTGGTGAACAGTTTGACCCTCTCTTCCTTGTGGCAGCCCCTCAGATACTGGTATATTGCTATCATGTCTCCCCTGTTTCTTCTTTTCTTTAGACTAGCCAAACCCAAGTCCTGCAGCCATTCTTCGTATATTTTAGTCTCCAAGCCTTGGATCATCTTAGTTGCTCTTCTCTGAACCTTTTTTCAAGGTCTCGACATCTTTTTTGTGATATGGTGACCAAAATTGGTTGCAGTATTCCAGCTGTGGTCTCACTAGGGTTTTATAAAGCGGTACTAATACTTTGTGTGATCTTTATTCTACCCACACATCTTGTTTATTTCTTTATTTGCTGCCCATCTCATTTCAAAACAACTCTGGGTGGCTTATAGCCTTAAAAGCATTAAAAACCATAAAATATAAATACATCTAAAACAATAAAAATAGAATTACAATAAAAAAAATAAAAAAGATGGTGAGGAAGCGAGCAGGATGCATAAAGAGATATGGGAACTTAAAGTTGTTGAGATTGAGAAAAATTGCACTAGATTAATGGAATATAACTTAAGTTGTTTTTTTAAAAAAATCTGTACTAACCTTCTGCTTGCAAGCAAACAAACCTGCATATGTCATAGTAAAATAATTCTCACGAAGAAAATAATTGCCCATCTGACCACTCAGATGCACAGGAATACTACCACCAGCATACCCTAAAAGAATACATGAATCCTGTACCATTAATCCAAACTCATTACTGAATGTGATGGCCAGAAGATTGTGGATGAAGATCAAATTGGCTGGAGACTACATCAAGTGCTTGAAAAATCTATAGTTGGCTCTATTCATTGCTTTGCTTTCTTTTGTTCAAACTCTTTAATTTTTGCAATCTTTGAACTTATTTCTTGATTATTTGTGTCAACTGACAGCTTTAGAATATGCTGGATACAATTTAATGCTTCTAATAATGTGTCTAATTATGTATTAATACTGTACAAAATGCATGTTGCTTAATATATTTGATTGTGTTTTAAGTCTACTCAAATACAACACAAGGCCATCTTTTCTAGATTATTGATGAAATGAATAGTGGCAGAGGAAACTTCAGGAAAGCGTCTGGACTATGTCAGTTTCTCTCCTCTAAATTCAACAGGTTTTGTTAGGATCCCATGGGAAAAGTAAACTTAATCTCCAATATCTGTAAGCTTATCTGAGCATCTGGCCAAGCCTATTTAGAGCTAGTTTATTATATCTATAGATTTTTAAGTCAGATACGGGTCCATGATATTTTCCTGTAACGTTTTACTGATATCTGCCCTGCATTTTCTTAAAAGAGTCTTCTGATTTTTTTTTCATGTTCTTCTGGGGCTGTTTGAGAATTTATTTCAAATCTCTCATTGTAGTGTTTCTCAGTTTATTTTTGCAGATGGTACAAGATGTTAGGCTTGGGTTTTGTTGTTGTTGTTGTTGTTATACACCCCTCCATCATTCTGAAGCCTTTCTGACTGCCCACACTTCCTATTGTGAAAATCTCATGGGAAGAATCCCCTTCTGATTTCTTCCCATGAGATTTAATTGAAGCATGAAAAGGTGAAGAGGTTTCAGACATTTGAGGAGATGATTTACAATAAAAACAGAACAAAAACACATACCTGGGCATATAAGTAAAATAATAAAATTATACTCCAGATAGAAATTCGTCAAAATTATCTTCTGCCTTGAAAGAAGTTTCAGAATATTTTTTTTTTTCAAAATGAGTGGGAAGCAGAAAAATAAATCAGACATTTTTGAGACAAAAGATAAAAATAGCATATACCCATGTTCATTCTATATAGAATAGTCAACGATGTTAAAATCCAGATGTTACTCCCAATATTTAGCAATAGGTAGTTGCTAATATAATATAATATAATATAATATAATATAATATAATATAATAATATAATATAATATAATATAATATAATATAATATAATATAATATAATATAATATAATATAATATAATATAATATAATATAATATAATATAATAATATAATATAATAATATAATATAATATAATATAATATAATATAATATAATAATATAATATAATATAATATAATATAATATAATATAATATAATATAATATAATATAATATAATATAATATAATATAATATAATATAATATAATATAATATAATAATAATATAATATAATATAATATAATATAATATAATAATATAATATAATATAATGTAATGTAATGTAATGTAATGTAATGTAATGTAATGTAATATAATATAATATAATATAAACACTGGTGAATTGATTTTAGCAAGATAGCTTGAAGTATGTATCCAAACTTTGACATTATAAAGTCACATAATTGTTTCCACAGCATTCTGGACTTGAAGCCACTGATTCAGACTGTTTTGTGTTAGGACTGGACTTCCAGAGGATTTCTGGCAATATTTATTTTTCCTTATTTATTCAAGTCTTTTATAGCTGCCCAGTCCCTATGAACTCTAATATGCCTGATATTGTGATCAATTACATGTTTACTGAAAATGGTCTTGTGTATTATAGGAACTGAATTTCAAAGCCCAGTGAAAGTAGTGGAATGTTTGTTAATAATAAAATTATGATATTTAGAACAACATTAAAAACCTGTTTTTTTAAATAAATGTTTTTTAATGAACTCCCCCAAAACATTCCTTCTTTTTATATCTTTTAAATGTAGGGTCTAGGTAAGAACTCATATAACTTGAATGTACATATATTATTTTATTTTATTGTTTTATTTTTTAATTTCTTTTATTACTCATTCATTCAATACTTTATTTAAGTATTAAATGGCATTCTTTTGCATTTCTTATAATTTCATTCATTGTATGATTTCCATGTGATATTTGTTTTCCCTCTGATTTCAGTGAGAGACTCTTTGATTTCAATTTATTTATCCAATATATACATATTTTTCATGCTGCCATAGAGTTTGCTATTCCTGTAAAAATTAATATTTATTAATCTTATTGTTGTGATAATTAGGCAAATAAACAGTCAATAAGCATAATAATTGAAAAAATGTATGTGGAAAATTCTATGTAGAATGGATTAAAATGTTTATGAGAACTACATGTTTTGAAAAGTTCTTGATTTTGGCACAAAAGCAAAACACCTTGAAATAGTTTGAATTTTATCCAACCAAGTTCATGTGTCAGCAAAACAAAATTGGGTGGTAGTTCTAATAATCACTCACCAATGTATCCCATATGAACCCCCCAAATCCAAAGGGTTGTGGGGATCTCTGGAACAGATTGGAAATGATGCAGGTAGAAGAAGGGAACATGTGATTCCATGGACCTCTTTTTCATTAAAAGGAAAGGGTTAGCTTATGAGGATAAAGGAATATTTACTTAAGCTAACTTCATTGATTAGCTATCAAGAAGATTCAAATGATTTGTTTATTTATCCTCTTATAAAATAACAACTGATTCTAAAGCATGGTTTGAGCTCACTAATTATTTTTGTTGAGCTCACTAATTATTTTTGTATTTGTTTTGTAGACTAGATGAAGAATAACCTTTGTATGCACTTCTGTTTTGAAGAGTGATAGTTTTAGTGGTTGCATAAGTATAATATTGCTATTATGTTCTCAAGCTAATTGTATTATCTAATTAATTAGATAAATAACAGCAGCTCTTATCTCCATTTATAATGTTTCAATTAGGATATTTAAATTAGTGTGTTGACCACATGGTAGAATGCCTACCATTCAATCGCCAGGAGGAAAATTAAATAACTGCAAAGACTGATTTTCCCATTCTTTCTTGTTTGCTATTCTTTTTTAAAAGAAATTCTGGGACATAATACTTACCTGAGATTATTTTTCCCAAATTTGTAGACCAGAACCTGCTTTTCCAAATTACCAAAACCAATAATTCCATAATGTGCTATGCACAAGCAAGACCTTTTTTAAACAATCTCTTGAATCAGCTCTTGGCCTTTCATAAATATCAGTTGGGATTTTCACTGTTGATCTGTCTCATTACCCCACTGCCATCTGAATATCAAGTTTCCTGCTCGGTTTTCCAAAAGGCCCCTGAATCATGCTTCTTTCTCTGCCATTTCTTTGCTTCATCTGATTTCACAGATGAAATCAAATTATCTCCTAATGTACTTTCCTTCTAAGTGGACCTAGTTGCTTGTCTACCAGCACTTCTGGAGCTTGGGTTGAAAGCTAGCTGCTTGTCATCATTCCTCTCCTCCAATCCCAAATTTGAGACCACTTTGATAGCTCAAGAGCTCGAAATGTAATAGAATGGCAAGAATGGCATTATGGTACAACAAATATATTCTGGGGTATTTTATATATATTTTTTCTTCCTCCAACTACTGAGTATAATGGACCCTAAAGTTACTGAATGACAGAGAGGTTCTTGAAAAAAAAAGCCAGTTAAGTGACACACAATCTAATAGCCTAGTTATTTTTTTAAAGAGATTGTGAATATTACAACAGAAAATGCTATCCTAGTAAGAGCTGCACTACTGGCTGTCATTTGAAAATAGAAGGTCTGTGCAAAGCTTTGAAAGGGTGCTTTGCTTTAATCCAGTTTAATTCAAGACAGGTATTCAAAGTTGTGTCACAAAGAATCTCCCCTTCTCTTTCCAAAAAGAAACAACTGTAGCTCTACTGCCCAGAAGACACTTCTATAAAAGGACTGTACATGTGCATAAGTCTCTTGACAGTCGAACTGCTGGATGAAACCTTAAGGCAATGTAAAGTACTTTCATCAAGCAAATCACATTAATGCCATGATCCAAAATACTTTTCTGAAACTAAAGCAACCATCCTACACACCCCTAGAATAGTCTTTTATAAAATTATATTTAAGAGTTGTGCAGTCTACTTGAATAAAATAATTGGAACTGTGGTACCCTGACCAATCCCCACAGTCCTTTCAACTCTGCCTATATTTCTCCATGTATTAAGTAGGGAAAGGGAAGCTATGATCTTCCAATATGGCTAAAATACAACTCCCAGCAGCCTTCTCCTTTCAAATCATAGTCAATAGTTAGATATCTGGAAACTGTAGATTGATAATCTCTAGAGGTTTTACGGACCTAATTTACATATATTGAGGATAACACTTATATGTTTCACTTACTTGACTCATCTACTATAAATAGAAGCATAGACATATAGCAATACAGTTGTATAACATAAAACTGGTTTATTTAAAGCTTAAATAGTTGATGTTCTAGAGCAGGCCGGCCCACGGGCTGGATGCATCATAGCAAAACCGTGCTGGCAATGGCAAAAAAGTCACAGTACGTCACAACACATCACCACATGATGTTGCGAGTTTGACACCCCTGTTCTAGACTGCATGGGTTTCTTATATGAGTTATTGGGAGCAAACCTTACCAAGGAAGACAAAAAGGACTGTAATTCTTTTGTTTTATGTAACTTTTACTACCTGCAGTGAAAGTTCTTTAGTGGAATATGAGCACACTTACAAAGTATAGAGAGATTTATTTCACTTGCAAGATAAAAACAGAAAAGTTTAGAAGAGATTCTATCAATGTGCTCAGCAGGTGTTTTTTTTATTCAATAGAAAAAAGTGATGTAAATTTAAAATTCAGTGATAGCATTTAAAAAAGCTTTACAGCCTTAGGCACAGCATTATGGAATGAACAGTCAGTACTTCAAATGGAAGGTTTACATATGGTTTCATCCTTTTTTTGCAAAACATGTTTTTCTTGACATATTATACTCATAAGAACGTAACAGAACAGGCAGATATATTTCTATTATTACTGCAGTAAAAGAAATGTACACTTTTATAGATATGTATAATGTATTAATTAGGGACATTGCTTAACAATCTATTATATTAAGGACACCTTTATGCAGAAATGCTCACATTAGAATGTGTACCCAAAATCTGTGCATTAAGGAAAAATGTGTATGAACAATGTATGTATATATAAAGAAATTTGCAACCTAACATATCAATTTTGTTGTAAACTTTTCAAGTGGGGAAAAAGAAGATAACTTTTATGGAAATGGGAAAACAAAACACCCTCCTCCCCTAAAAATATATATATCTTAAAAATATAAAAATGAGAACTGAGTAAAACTGGTTTTTTTCTATTTCTCTAACCTACATTTTCCATTTTGTGATATACTATATCATAAAAACTTGAAGTCCCCAAGCTACTTAATTCATTCTGATATTTTCCGTACACAAATAGTAATAGCACACCCAATTGTGCAGAAGACTGAAGCCAAGTAAAACTAGTAAGAACTATCTATCCACTTAATATCTTCTAACTGTACCTAGACTAAGAGATTCCAAAGGATCTGTAGGAAAAATCAGATATCCTTACTATATAACTTTAAGACAGTAAAAGTTTTTGCTGCCAATAAATTTTACATTATTCTAATCCCCAACCCCCGGTCTGTGGACCAGTACCAGGCCTCAGCATGCCAGCAACTGGTCCGCATAAACAAGCAAAGCCCCATCTGCAAGATGCAGGCAGCACACAAAACCATGTGCTACGGTTTGCGGAAAAACCTCTCTCCATGGAACCGGTCCCTGGTGCCCAAAAGGTTGGGAACCTCTGATCTAAAATTCAGAAGAAACAGTACCATCAGAAAAATTTAATATCACATTAAAATGCAAGGATCCTGTTTTGTTGCCATTCTGTGTAAAGGTAAGTTTAAATAACTGTGTAGCCCACAATGTCATGCTGTTTGGGAAACCGCATCAAGATCAGCTTGGACTTTGGACAGCTATAAATTGTTTCATATACTGTAGATACATTATTCACTTTGTTGCTAGTTTAATGAACACTGATGGAACAATAGAGAACAACTTTGTTGTTCATAGACAAAGTTTTCTTGGGAAAAGGCAAAGAAAAAGAAATATCAATTTTCTGTTAGTCACTGGGCTAACAAAGATACAGGAGATAATACCAAAACATACTGTGGTCCTGCCTATCTTCAAGAAGTGTGTTTAATTATATTTTTATTTTTGTTTTATATCCTGCTAGAATAACACAAATTTTCTTCTTTCCAAAAGAAGAAAAGCATGGATTTAAGTTTGGATTAACTCCAAACCAGGGGACATGTACAGTTAATGATACTCATTTCCTTATGCCATCTGGTGGTTTCAGTTTAAAATTACTGAGTGTGTTCAAATTGCTTTATTACTGAAGTTCACTTGAAGTACAGCCTGTGAAATAATGCACTCTGATATTTTTTTCTGCATAAAAAAGTCAGTTATTTAACTCTAGCAAACTGCTTCTTGTAGAATGATTAAACACACCTAGAGCCTACAGTTCTGTGGGATAAATTGGCTTTGATCATGCCCAGTATAACTTTTTTTTTTGAGTTTGTAATTTTGCCTTTTGACAAAGTAAGCATTAGTTATATGTTATGATACATATTGTAGTCCCTTTGTTAGAGAGATAGGTAGTTTAAAAATTAATTAATTAATTAATTAATTAATTAATTAATTAATTGACCAGTTTAGATCATTTTAAATGAAGCCAGGTCTATTAAGATACAATGCCCTTAATCCCAGCCTCATAAAAAGATACAATGGAATAAACAAAGCCATAAAATATAGCCATAGATACGTTTCCTAATAAAGTACAGTTAATAAACCGATGTTTTAAAACTAAGATGATTTAGCATATTCCATTAAAATTATATAAGTTTTTTTGCAGATCAGGAAGACCAATGAAAAATATATATTTCTGTGATCACTGTTAGTTCATGTATGTGTAACATTAGATTCTCTCTCCACACAGAGACAAAATTTGGTACCAATGTGCATGATTTTTCACTTGCTTACAGTGAACTAAATTTGCCATTTTGAAGAACCACTTGTTCAGTTTGGAGATTACATAGCTAAAAATTATGCAAGAAGAGCAGCTGAGCCTGCTGTGGGGCATCCCAAGAGATCAATTATGGTGCAGGGTTTTTGTGTTATTTTTTCAGTGTTTTTACTGTTTATGAATTTTATTTATTAATTGTTATTGTGAGCTACCCGGAATTGCTTAAGAGAGGTGGCTTTATAAACCAATTAAGTAACATATTGAGGCAATTCATAATCCTTTTCAATATTTTCTTGCTCCAACATTCAGTTTTCAGGCACAAAGTCTATTATTGCAAGTCTTCTCAGTCCTTAAATGAACAGATTCTTGAGGCACAAGGCAACATTTGGATAAGCCCTCCAACAAACAATTATATCTATATGGAACCCAATGAGCTTAATTGTTTGGTGTATGGAATAGTTAATACCACACTTAGAAAAGTAATGACACAAAAATCATTTGGTAGATAAATTGTTTTTATTCTGTTTTTTTATAACGATATCTGGACATATATCTTGTGATGCTTCGTGTCTTATTTTGCCAGGACTGTCTGTCAACTTCTTAGTTCTTATCAGCTTATGTTGATGTCACCAGTGATAGTATTTAGTCATTTTACCTTCTGTTGGTCTTTGTTTTGATTGCCTTTATCTTTTTTCCAAGCATCAAGGTCTTCTCCAGAGACTATTTTCACATGACATCTCCGAAATATGTAAGCTTTTTCTGCATCCAATAAATCATCTCGATTTACTTCATGATTTTCAAATCATTTCTTCTTGTTGTGATCAGACCATTCACAACCATTTTTATGGCACCATTTTTTTCATTAAGCTCTTCCTATTATCTACATTCACAGCCATGTGTTGCAACTGGGAAAACAAAGCCTTGTCAATATTTCACTTTGTTAGGTTAATGGCTCTGCACTTAAATCTTTTGTATAGATTTGTCATAGTCTTTTCCCCAATTATCCATCAAAATATTATCATCAGTACATTTTAGGTTTGTGGTTTTTCCCCCCTCATTTTTGATTCCAATTCACATTTCTATAGTACATTTCTCAGGTATATTCTACATTTAATTTAAATAATTTTAAACTAGTTTCTCTCTATTCCATTCCAACATTTCTTCCTGGTCATCACACAGTCTTTACTGTCAAAAGCAAGTACTGTCATTAAGCAGCATTGGATATTTTGTAGGTCCCTCCCCTTCGATATACTCACACCCTGGAAAAAGGTTTTGCACCTGGTATACCAGCAACATTAACAGAGCATCCCATCATTGTGTCAAAAGGCAGGCTTTGCATTTTTAGGAGACCATTCCCAAATGTTAGGCTTGAACTCTTCCAGTTAAATCATCTCAAGGTGGAAATGTAGGCGATAGGAGATGGAGGACTATAAAGCAAAATAATTCCCACGTCTTTTTCCATTTCTTTCTTCTAGGAGCAGATGGTAAAATATAATCTGTCATGTAACTTCATTGCATTTCAAGGTTCCTCATTTACTTGAATAACTGAGCAAGGAGCAATTCTGAATATGATTATATCCAACTACAACTTAGACACAGGGATGCTATTTTCAGCAGATGCTACACATCTCATAAAGAGCTGCACTGGGAATGAAATATATATATATATATATTTCCCATCATGATCAACCATAGAGCATGAAGCCAAGAACTAGCATCTGGCTTTCACACTTTACTCTTATCCTTTTCCCCTCCCATATGCTGGCTTCCTCACTTTATTCCTGGTTTACAGTGAACTAGAGGTTTCTGTTATTTAAATCTAGGGAGATTTGGTTTGTTCTTGGGTAACTTGAAGTATAATGTGCCAGTGTATGAACCTGAAATATGAGTTCCCTCTTTTATGTATAACAGTGTGTCTTCACGTAACAGAGACCAGATATTAGAGTGGAAAAAAGAATTAGCATTCATGAAACTCTTGTAGTACTGGTGATGGTAGAAATCCTAAATTGTTCTGGTTCACCTGAAGAACCCAGGGCAGCTGAGAAAAAGAAACTGCCTGGAGCCTACTTCTTCTATGTGTAACTCTGATTAAGAGCTGCTGTTGGGAAATTTGAATCTTTCCTCATCTTGTTTCTAAAATGGACAATCTATTTTAGGGTGGCTAAATCCACACTAGGGATAGAATCTTTCCTTGCCTGGTTTTCAGCAGATTTGCTGTAACTCAAAGTTTAATTCCCAGAGAAGTGAGTTTAACTGATATGGACTTTTACTTGTTCTGTGATACAGGAGGAAGAAGAGCTAGTAAGACCCTAGAGAAAGCACTTTAGAATTAGAATAGAATAGAGCTGGAAGGGTCCTTGGAGATCTTCCAGTCCAGCCCCCTGCTCAAGCAGGAGAACCTATACCAGTGATGGTGAACCTTTTAGAGACCGAGTGCCCCAAAATTGGCCCCACCCCTACTCCACCCCCATCCTCCGCCCTGCCTGCCCGCAGGGCCACTCACTGCCTCCAGGGCCCGCTGCAGATCGCCCAGGCAGCCCAGCAGTGCTATGGCAGTCACGCTCTCTGCCCGCACCCTGCAGCATCAACTGTGCACGATGGAGTGTGAGGGCAGAGTCTTGTCTATGCTGCCTGGCTGCCATATCCTTGGCTGCACTGCTCCATGTGGGCCACACTCAGGGGTGACTCTCCTTCAGGGGAGCTGCTGGAGAGGAGGGGGTCGCAGGGGGAGGCGAGGCTGGGGCAACAGCACGTGTGCCCAAAGAGAGGGCTCCGAGTGCCACCTCTGGCACCCGTGCCATAGGTTCGCCACCACTGACCTATACCATCTCAGACAAGTGACTGTCCTGTATCTTCTTAAAAACCTCCAGTGATGGAGTGCCACAAATTCTGAAGGCAAGCTGTTCCATTGGCTAATTGTCCTCACTGTTAGGAAGTTTATCCTTAATTCCAGGTTGCTTCTCTCTTTGGTCAGTTTCCGACCATTGTTTCTTGTCCTGCCCTCTGGTGCTTTGGTGAATAACATGATCCCCTCTTCTTTGTGGCAGCCCCTCAAATAATGGAATACTGCTATCATGTCTCCCCTGTTTCTTCTTTTCTTTAGACTAGCCAAACCCATGTCCTGCAGTTGTTCTTCATACATTTTAGTCTCCAGGTCTTTGATCATTTTAGTTGCTCTTCTCTGAACTTTTTCCAAACTCTCAACATCTTTGTTGTGATATGGTGACCAAAACTGGCTGAAATATTCCAGGTGTGGTCTTACTAGGGTTTTATAAAGCAGAACTAATACTTCACGTGATCTTGATTCTATGCCTATGTTTATACAACCGAGGATTGTATTAGCTTTAATATAAACCAATAAATCTGATTGTGTCATTTGTTTTGCAAGGAGGATTAGGGTTTTAATTTTAATTTGTGGGTTTGTGGGAGGGAAAATGGCAAGCATTTTTTTAAAGTAAATAAATCAGTTGTGGGTTTAATATGCAAGTCGGTAAAATAGGACAAGTGACAAACTTCCTTAATGTAAACAAATCATTTGTCTACCTGAATGGCAAGAGATGAGTAGAATTTCTATTTAATTGAATTTGGTTGAAGAGGAGGAAACAGGCAACGGAGGCCACCTAGCATAATTCCATTATTTAATTTGTTGCTATTGTTTGTAATGTGTGTCTAGCCTGTGATACAAGGGATTCATTAAAAGATTTTCAACAGTAAAGTTTTCTTCAGTAATTATCTTTACTACAAGAAACCTATATTAAGAATTTGTGGTACAAAATACATGTGCAGAGACTTTAATTCATAGAAGTTTGTTTTTATATGGCAGTATCTTATAGTAGCAATAAACTACACAATTTTGCTGCATCAGAGACCAGAATGATAAATTCTCCAGAACATTATATATTGTAAAGTACCTGCAGTTTCCCTACATCAAATAACCATGTGAAATAGGGGTTTGTCTTGGAGTCAGTATTATTCAAGATTATCAATGACCACCATGATGGATTGCTTGTCAAATCTGCAGAAGTTACAAAATATTGGGAGGTGAGAGGCCACTTTGATCTGACAGTTAAGACACCAGGTTAGAAATCAATAGACTCTGAATTCTAGTCCTGCCTTAAGCATGAAAGCCAGATGGCTACTTTGGGCCATTCTCCATTAGCCCATGATATTAGATTTGGGCAACAAGTTGGTTGGTCAATTCCTATCACAACCAATAGATCAACACTTGATCAAGCCAGAGAAAAAATGGCTCCTGCACTTGTGAGAAAATGGTAGGAGGAAAAACAACAACACAATATTGTCTGGCCTAAATCCTCAATAATAGCAATAATACCTAGACTACCATTTCACAGTGTTTTACATTGCTCCCTGAACAGTTTACAAATGTCAGCAATTGCCCCCAAACAATCTGGGTTCCCATTTTACTGATCTTGGAAGGATGGAAGGCTGAGTCAACCTTCAGCTGGTCTGGATTAAACTCCTGGCAGTGAGCGGAGTCAACCTGCAATACTGCATTCTAACCACTGTGCCACCACGACTCAGAACAAGATTTCTGTTTAATCTGGACAGACTAGAAAACTGACAAAAATAAAAAGATATTCTTTAACAAAGAGAAATATCAATTTAGGAAGAAAACAATTATAGGACAAAACAGTCAAAATTGGCCTGAGTTGATCTCAGCCTGATTTGAAGATTTGGTTTAAATTGGTCCAGGCCTCCAAACCATAATTGCATCACTCAGAACAATATAGATCAGGATGGAGGGGATATGACATGGATTTGTATAAAGAGAGAAAGAATAAAATACAAACATAGCTGCCAAGAAAGAAAAAAAGTAACAGTTCATTATTTGGATAGGTCATTTTCAGGTTTGCCCCCAAGGTGCTATATAGAAGCTGCCAGAAAAAAATGTGGAGGAGGAGATATTTTACCAAAGATTAAATTAACCTGGGGAAAAGAAACAGAAACATTTCTTCCTCTCTTCTGACTTCTTAGAAAGAGAGTTTGCCTATCTGTGTCTTGTGCTGTTTCCAGGCATTAATACTTTTGCTTTCTGCCAAAAATCAAAGGAATGGGACACACTGTCAGAAGACAGCTCACTGAGAAAAATGTAAGAGAAAAAAAGGAAAGCTAGAAGGGAAAAAGAGAACAGAATTCAAAAGCTCAGACTTTGAACAAATGCACTCCATGCTGCAACATATTGCTGCAGGCCCTAGTTGTTCAAGTTTCTACTTTGTAACAATTTCTCAACTAGACTTGAATTAATGGTGGACCCTCTCTTTCTCCATGGTATGGCCCGCCACATTCAGCAGGCTCTTTAAACATTACAAACAATTTTTTCCTTGGCTTCAGTCAATGGGGAGTAAAAGAAGTTCACATTTTTTAACCTAGATAAAAATAGGATAAATGGCAACATGTTCTTCCCTCAAACATACCAAAAACAAAACAAAAAATCCAATTTTAGTTTATTGCTTTTGCACTATGGTCTTTTATTGTTTTCTATGACAATATATTTTCAAATATATCTACGTTGTTTTAGTAATATCGCTAAGGATGGCAGCATGGAGGCATTCAACTTCAGCAGTTGGAGGGACAGCCGAACCGAATCCGCTCGAACACAGGTAAAGATACATCTTAGATCTTACCTAGTGGCGCTGAGGGAGGCTAGGACTAACTACTATGCCTCACTCATCGCGTCATCAGATAACCGCCCTGCCGCCCTCTTCAGGGTGACCCGCTCCCTCCTTCAATTGGAGGGGGGG
>NW_015388807.1:74066-77085 GCF_001527695.2 Protobothrops mucrosquamatus
CCACCCTCTGGAACGAACTACCCCCCGAGATCCGGACGATTCCGGATCTCTTAACCTTCCGCCGCGCCCTCAAGACATGGCTTTTTCAACAAGCGGGCCTGACCTAGGGTGAGTTTTAAATAGGGATAATTTTTAACGATTTTAAAGTTTCAGGGGATTTTTAAGGATAATTTTAATTGATCGGCCTGTTTAAATATTTTTTTTTAATTCGGCTTTTAATTATTGTATTTGTATTGTAGTTTTTATGAGGCTGTTAGCCGCCCTGAGTCCCATGAGGAGAAGGGCGGGGTATAAATTAAATTATAAATAAATAAATAAATAAATAAATTCCTAGTCTATTGCTCTCCACTGAAGCAAAAGAACTTGACAACAATTCCCCAAAGCAGAAAACAAGTTCTTATTCCCTGGAGTTGGGAGTTTACCCAACTGATCAGAACTGCTTGTGTTGGCATTGAATAAGTCAGTTAACTCATGTAATGATCTAGGGATGGACAATATTTCATAGACAACATACCTGACACTCCATAGAGCCTGAAATGAAAGTAGACCCTTCACTCATCCTGCTAAGCCATTTCTTTAAATAGAGACACGATCAGATTCTCACCTACACGAATCTACGTTTATAAGACTCAGCCTTATGCTAAACAGACATTACAGAAATCTTCTGGAAGTACCTAATCAGATCATGCAAGGCTAGAGTTACCAGTTATCTGAACAGGCAAAGGAGGACATGGATAATTGAAAAGGAGGACCCACTATTTTTTTAACTTTTTGGCTCGATGGCAGAAATTACAATGAAAAACTGCCCAAAAGAATTATATGAAATTCTTTTAGCATTGTGTATGCATATATATGAAATGACTTCTTCTGGCATCAGAAGACCTGGCTTTTCAGTCTCAGTAATGTGCTAGAGCAGGGGTGTCAAACTGGCAGCCTGTAGGCCATGCACAGGCCACGCCCACCCCAGCTCCACAAAGGTAAAAAAGGTCATGATACATCACGTGATGTGATTGAGTTTGACACTTGTTTGCTAGAGCCTTAAGAGATAAAAGTTTTCAGCCTGTAACTGATTAAGGTCTTGTCAATTTCAGGCAACAGCAGAGGCCAGGCAGGAGTGTATTAATCAAATAATTAAGGTCACAGAACAGAGCTTCAAAAATTGCAGTTAGCTCTTATTAGGGAAGCACTGCACCAGGGAGAAAGGCTGCTCAGAAAAAGAAAGCTTGTTAGATGCTCAAAAAGTTGAACAAAATTTCATTTTAAATCTATTCCTGCTAGACAGAAGACACGAGGACAAAAGGACATTGGTCTCCTTCTGCTAGATGTCTGGTAATCCTATCCAAGGCATTGGATAGGATGGAACCACTGTCAGTAAAATTGGTAATACATGTTACAAATCATTCCAAGAGATTCCATTTTAATGCCATCAGTAAAATAAGGTTTAAAATTTTCTCTTCCACTTTCTATGAGTCTGCATTTATTGCAAGACTAGCATTAAAGATACCTTACTGAAGTCTGGGTACTTTCCTCTTCTTTGATCTTGTCCAGGTTTTTGGGCTTGCCAGGTCGTGCTCCAAGAAGATCAAACAAGCCAGACTTTTTTTTTTTTTTTAAAAAAGAGACATGGTAGCTTCCTGAAAACTGAAAGAAAAGGGAACATAAAGCATGGAACATTCCATTGATTAATTGTTCTAACTGTCAGGAAATTTTTCCTTAGTTCTAGATTCTTTCTCTCTTTGTTAGTTTCCATCTGTTGCTTCTTGTCTTGCCTTCAGGTGCTTTGGAGAATAGCTTGACTCCCTCTTCTTTGTGGCAACTGCTGAGATATTGGTACACTGCTATCATGTCCCCCCCTCATCCTTCTCTTCATTAAACTAGACATACCCAATTCCAGCAACTGTTCCTTATATGTTTTAGCCTCCAGTCCCCTAATCATCTTTGTTGCTCTTTTCTGTACTCTTTCTAGAGTCTCAACATCTTTTTTACATCGTGGTGACCAAAACTGGATGCAGTATTCCAAGTGTGGCCTTACCAAGGCATTGTAGAGTGGTATTAACACTTCATGTGATCTTGATTCTATCTCTTTGTTAATGCAGCCTAGCACTGTGTTGGCTTTTTTGGCATATGCAGCACAGTGCTGGCTCATATTTAAGTGTTTGTCCACTAGGACTCCAAGAGTTATCCCAAGAAGATCCAGAAGGCAGGCCATGCTCCATTCAGCTGGACATTCAACATTCACAAAGTGACTTTGAACAGCAGTGGCAAGGGAAGGGAGAATATTCCTAGAAGAAAAACAGAAAGAGTTAAAATTAAGCTATAACAGGTTATACTAATACAGGATATAGGTAAACTGTTAAAGTAAACAGAAACTTAACACAGAAAATAGGATTACAGATGAGATGTAATCCTAAATTACATAGTGAGGAAGATAGAATATTGCTTGAAAATAGGTTGCAACCTCATATCTAAGGTAAAATCTTTATTTTATGGAACTTGCACAATAAAAAGTCTGGTTGGCAGAATTACTTGGCCTCCTCCTCTGTCTGCTGTCAGCTTCACCCAGACACAGTCTGAAGTAAAAACCTGTTGCATGAACCTCCTTTGATTTCAAGAGGTTCAGGGAGAGTAAAATCTAGAGGCTGCTGCAAAATTCTCTTTAGTATCTTCAAGGTTGAAGTTCATCAGAAGTTTGAGTAGTTAAGTTTCATTACAGTCTATACAGTATGTTGTTTTGTTTTAAAATGACAACAAACCAATACTGATTTCCAATATCCTTGAATTTTATGTTTATTACTATGCATATTTGTATATTACATAAACTATTGGCAGGGGGACAGAGGTCGACTCCTAGGCCCCTAACTTGTGGGGTGCCTCAGGGGTCGGTCCTCTCTCCCCTATTGTTCAATATTTATGTGAAGCCGCTGGGTGAGATCATTCGAGGCTTTGGGGTGGAGTTCCATCAGTACGCTGATGATACTCAGCTGTACATCTCCACCCCGGGTCACCCCAACGATGCCCT
>NW_015388807.1:78466-84779 GCF_001527695.2 Protobothrops mucrosquamatus
GATTTTAAAGAGCCACAGCTACCAATATTTGGGTTTTAATTGGTTTTTAGTAGGGGAAATTTTTTGTATGATGTTTTAATACGCTGTGAGCCGCCCTGAGTCCCATGGGGAGAAGGGCGGCATATAAATCCTGTTAAATAAATAAATAAATAAAATAAAAATTGAAACGTTACATAAAGTTCACCCAAGTGGTGACAGAATATCTTCTTCAGCCTCCAGAAGTTGTGAATGATCCAACACTGGAAGTTTTTAAGATTGGATAATCATTTGTCTGAAAGATATAAGGCTTCCTGGGGTTGGATTGGAAGACTTTCAAGGTCCTTTCCAACTCTGTTATTCTGTTATTCTTAAAAAACCTATGACAAAGTGGTTATGATCCTGGAACAGGTGGGACTGAATCTTTTTGTTGTGTGTGAGAGAGGGGGGGGGAGGAGGTTTAGGAAAAAGGATGACTAAGGATGTCTCTGAATGCAAATTTATATTCCCACCATCAACACCATAAACTCTAAAAGATAATCACCCTCTTGATATTTGGAGATGGAGCATTTGGAAAGGTAAAGTAGCTTATAGCTACTTTCTCATGCTCAGCACCTTTAAGATACGTGGATTTCAACCACAGTTTTAAAGTTGCTGAGATTGAGAAGCACTGGTTTAAGGATAGAATGGGAACACTTTGCTTCCTAGAAACACACATTCCTATTTTATTTTTACCCTTAAGTCCAAAAGAAGTTAAGATTGGCAGTAGAATTTATAAATGTCACACCTTTCAGGGATTACTGTAATAAGGTGAAAATTAAGCCATTTTAAAAATGCTGCTTGGTCTGAAGGGCTGTAAAAATGAGTATTAATGATTGTAGTAGCATGGAAGTCCTGCTGCTAGTTTATTTTCAAACCATATCTAACTACTATATTTAAGAATATATCCTCTGTTTCTCTATTGAATGGATCTTGTTTTATATTCTATTATTTTAGAGATAATACTCTAATACTGGCATGTTTAATACAATTACATGAAGATCTTTCTTCTTAAGAGTTCCTTCAGGCTACAGAATTCTTCTATTCTTCCCTTGAAACAGAGCAGGCAATATGTGACTTCCTGGACACTATTGGATAATAGCTTGGTGAAGACATCTCAACAAGGTCCTATAATACACACACAAGATTTTTTCTCAAAGCAGGGAAGTGGAACTAAGGATTAGATAAGAATAGTTGAGGAAAGGTGTTGGTTAGAGAGGGGCTTTTTATGACAGCAACAAAATCATGGTTGTAGAGGGAAAAGGAGAAGAAAACCAAAAGGCACTAAATTCATATGAGGAGCAAAAGTGATTGGAATGAAAGGGATGTTTCAGTGTGACTTGATTAAGGGCATTGTTACACTCTCCTCTAAAGGAAGCATGCTGATCACTTTTGCTCAGCCATTTCGAGCTGCCGTTGTGCTCTTGGGCTAGGTGCCCTGGCAGTATCTGGTCTCTCATTCTCTAAATTAGATCTCACCTTGTAAACCTCAGGAAATTGCTGTTGATTGTCTAATTGTCTCCTAGCTGTTCAGGCTCATAATATACCTGATCTGCCTCTCCACACTTTAACTCGGAGCATTCAGAGGAGACCATAAAGGGTCAAAGAAAGTAGAAAGTGGAAAATGGCTTTGAGAAATCCTTGAGAAGCCACAACAAGAAGAAAAAAAGGGCTGACAAAAAAAGAAGTTTCTCATTCACCAGAGTAGAATTTCCATTTGCAAGCTTAGAAGAAAGATAAAGGCTGAGAGGAGAATAGTGTTGCATCAACACATGATGAGCAACTGACCTCATATGAACAAGTGACCTCAGACCCTGATGGCTGAAGGCAAAAGCTGAAAAAACAGCAAAACAAATTACTCTGGAGAATAAAAAAAATGGGAAGGCAGAGAAAAGATATAATAAAAGTAGTAAAAGTCTAAGAACTAGAGTATAAAAAATAAGAGTTAAGAAAGTGTTGAAAGAGAAATGAGAACAAGAGGGGTGAAAATAAGAATATAGTGTTTGACTGGAGAAAGATATTAAATAGAAAGTTTAACCATGGAATAAGACAGAAATAACAGATATAGATGGAGAAAGTTTAAAAGGGGCACAAAAAATCACTGCATTTGACACAAACATCACAAATATATAGTTTAGAATTCTACAGTAAAACACTTTGCATATTTAAAGCACCTTCCACTTGAGATATCATCCTTTGTAAGTTACAACAAGCTTACATCATTTCTTGCTAATGGCAGTGGAGGTGAGCACTGGTAGAAGTTCAAAATCAATATTAGCTGTAGGCACACACATTGTCCATTCTTTCCTTGAGCATGTTTCTGTTCAGCTTGTATAACTGAACCAACTTATTTGTGTAGATGAGAAAAAACTAAATTTCCCCTCCACATTTTCCTCACACAAACAGATGATTTGGATCTATAATTGGTATGGACTTGCTCTGTTTAATAACATTTNGGATTTTATTTGGGGTTTATCTTTTAACAATTCGACAGAGACACAACTTTAAAATTTGATTTAATTCGGTTTTATCGGGGGGGAATGTATTTATGTTTTGTTTTAAATATGTTGTGCGCCGCCCTGAGTCCCGTTGGGAGAAGGGCGGCATATAAATTAAATTTATTATTATTATTATTATTATTATTATTATTTCATTCAATTGGTCTTCAGACAGCATATAATTCAAGAACAAAAATAAGTTAAGAAAAGCCTTTCTATTAAAAGATGATGAAACTCTATGAAGAAAATGCCAAAATGCTTAAAAAAAATGACACAGGAAATAATTAAATGGTTATATCAAAACATATACAGCCACCAACTATTCTCCCTTTTATTCCATTGCCCATTCTAATCAAGATGTCTCCCACACTTTGATTATTGCCGTTTTATTCATGTTCTGAGGTTTCTTCAGGCTACCACATCTTATTAGGCTATATTTTCTAAAATTTCCCCTAGGTGATATCTAAGCAATTTGATCTATTTGCTACTGTAGGCAGTCTTGATAAGGCCAGTTTTTTTTAAAAAAAAATGAGCTCCAATAACAAATTATAGATATAATTCCATAGTCACATCTCTCACACAAAAAAACATGCATACACCCAAAAATAAATGTACACACACACACACACACACACACACACACACACACACACACACACAAACACACCAGAAAGGTTAGATCTATCTGTTGGAATCCTGCAAAAGGAAGCATTTAAAATGTATCAGCCCTGAGACTTTGGTTTGGTTTGAAGTGATTGGATGAGAATTTCCTAAAACAAAAGATATTGTTTCCTGTTATTTCAAGATAGCAAAAGATCTTAATACTATCCTCTTAGATGACATCTTCTTAAACTGAAAAACAAGCCAATAGAGAAACCTTATTCTGGATATTTTCTTTTTGGATTTAGTAAGTTTAGAACAGGGATAGGCAACCTTGGTTCTTTTATGACTCATGGACTTCAACTTGCTTACCCCTGGTTTAGAACAAGGGTCCCCAACCCCTGGGCTGTGGCCCACTATCAGTCTGTGGCCTATTCAAAACTGGACCACAGGAGAAATGGGCAAGTGCAAATGTGTGAAGCTCCATTCATGCGAGTGGAGGGCGTTTGTGCTCACAGCTCCACTGCTTGCACTCATGAATCTCCATTCACATGAATGGACCTTTGCACATGAGCACAGGCGCCCCCCACTCAAGTGCTCCCTGATCACATGAGTGGACCTTCGCACATGAGTGCAAATACCCTCCACTCACGTGCAAAGCTCCATTTGTGCTAGTGGAGGGCACATGCACACTTTTATATTTTGGGGTTTGAGGCATTGAATGTTGAGGCATTGAGGTTACATGTTGTAACCAAAACTTTTTTATTCGATCCTTAATTTCACTCAACTCTGCAAACAGGCACTCAGGCCTTTTATAGTCTCCCAACCCCCAGGCATTCCAGCCAATAGGGAAAACTCTTTCTTCGCGCCTTGCGCATGCACATAAGTCCGGCGCCAGCCAGTCTAGTCCCGGGCAGCTTTTAGGTTGCCCGGGACCATTTGCAACATTTCTGGGCCTGCTGAGTTGCCTCATCAGGCCCAGGACACAACACAAACCACTCGCAGAAATGGAGCTGTGCACATCTATGTGCACTTTCCACTCACACGCCCCCTCTCTCTCCAACTGGGCCAGGTTGCCAAGCTGAAAAGGTTGGGGTCCGCTGGTTTAGAACATCAGAGAGGCTGCAAATTCACTAATGATGACTAAAACACAGATCTTCTGAACATACTCTTCACAAACATTTCAAAACTAAGGTAAGTGCCAGGAGCTCACATCCCCCTATGAAAGTAATTTCTCCTCATCTGTTATTGTTTTTCATCACATTGCATGAATTTGCTTTATAATGTTTTAAAAGATACACATTTTTCTGTAGTATATGGTTTCATATATTATTTACATTAGTTCCCATCTAACACACTTCATTGTTGTGCATCAAATCATAAAACTGTATACTAGTAATGAACTGGTTTAAGCTCAATTGAATCAGAATTCTATATGAAAACTGGATTGACTATTTTCCCAAATGTTATTTTTGTAATTGTATAATGAACATTTGATTAAGACTTGGTTTATCTGTTATCCAGAACAAGTAAGTTGTGTGAAGGGAACTAAAGTAAGTTGTATGGACTGTCACAACAATACATATCAGAAAGAACACAATAATTGTAGTAGCAGATATAACTAGACAGCCTGTGATTAATTGGGTCATTCTTCTTTCTACATATAGTATAGCCTTGCACTGTTTCCCTCCACTCATAACACTCAGGAGAACCATGGTAAAGCCTTTTGTTTATTTTTCTTGGCTCATCTGTAGAACTGCCTGCCATTTTACTGGGATGAGGGGGAATAAAAAGTGGTGGACCATAAGGAAGATTGCATCCCTGCTTCCCATCCCAGCATGTCCCCAAGGACCCCATCCCTCTCTCCAGAGCTGAAGCGAATGTAGCCAGCCCTACTCAGAAATCTGAGTCCCTCCCTCATGCTTCCCTCACCAGCACTGCTGTTCAGAGATTTCAAATTTCAGCCTTGGTTCCAAACCAGCCAATGGAGCATGGCCATGCAGCTTTACTGCCATCTGATTGGATATAGCAGCCAGATGGAGGTGGAAAACAGAGTGAGGATACACCTGTTGCACCTTGACTTTTGCCACGCAACCTCAGGGTTCTGAGAAATGTAGTCAGAAGGCATGGTAGTGTTGAAACAGCGACAACTTTCATGGGCCCTGGATCCTGGATTTTGGATGTATTATTTAAGTTTGCCCATTTAAAGTACATTGATTTGAAAATTGTTGCTCTATGATACACCAGTTGGCCCAATTGAAGATTACAAAGTATTAATGAGACACAAAAGTTTTAGTAGTATATATATTCTTAGCTATTGAGATTTTTAACTATGTGAGAGAGTGAATTCATCTTCTTGAAATAAGTGAAAATGAAAAATTAATGACAGATGATAATCTAAAAGAAAAAAATCCAGTGGAAGATTCTTCTATTATTACTACCCTTGACTAGAACATTTGAGATTTTGAGTTTCCATGGTGATAGTTAAGTTGTGTTGCCTTTTCATCAGCATTGTGTCTGCATCTGTCAATTTAAAGATATACAGTTGGTAATATTGATTCTTCCTACTCATATCCTAATATTTTAATTTTGGGAAGTAAAAGCTATCATTTTTTCTCTGCTCTTAAATTTGCATATAATAAGAGGAAACAATGGGACCTTTTTGGATGAATCATGCAAACCTTTGTACCTTTTCCACATATGTGACTTTTTCTAAAAGGTTTTTCAAGGGGAAAATCCACTAGCTCTGATTTTTTTAAAAAAGTTGCATGACACCCTCACAACTCACACATTATAGAAAGAGTTCTGTTCTTCTCCATAGACTCTGATATTTCGTTAGTTATGATGAACATTTTTCTAATGCCTGCTTTTCTTCATAGCTATGACCCTGTCACTCATGGACAAAGGATACCAAAAGATTAAAAATGCCTTTTCAGAATTCAGAGGGGGAAGGGATCTGCTATTATTCTTTGCTTCTGATTTCTAAGTGGAACCCAACATCACATACACCTGGTACTTACCAATTCATTCAGCCTATAACCTTCATTTTAAGTCTGGGAATGAAAAATAATTCACTATGGGAAAAGAAAAATCAAAATGAATCAAATGAATCAAATAGAATTCAGAAATGTTTCCTAATATATTGGCTGCAATGAACACCTGGGATATTTATTTATCAAATGTGTATGCCTATTCATCTT
>NW_015388807.1:85425-103185 GCF_001527695.2 Protobothrops mucrosquamatus
TATTAATTAGGAACATGAGTCTAAATAGTTTTGTGATGATTGGGAAAGCGCTTTTGGACTTTTTGTGTGAAAGAGAAAAAAAGTGAAATTTTGACTTTGGGTTTGACAATTAAGTAGATTGTTATAAAAATGGTTAGTGACTATTGTTTGGCATAACTAAAAAGTTGGTTTGGTTCTTGCTCATTTTTTTTTAAAAAAATCTGCCTTGTTTCAAATCGTGAGCAGTGGTCAAGACTATTTGTGATATATTGAATTTTTCAAGAATTCAGTTTAAAAAGTCAAACTGAACAAGATGAAAAGTATATAACTGAAAAGGAAAAAAATGTAATCACTAATCTCTACTACTTATAGACAAACTCCTCCAAGTATTTGTACTGTTCCTTGCAAAAAGTTTTGCCAACAAGTTGGAGTAATTTCTTGAGTTATTTATTTATTCATCATATTTCCCCACCTCCCAACTCACCTAAATGACTTCAGCAGTTTACAATAAAAAAGACATCATAATATGGAAGCATAAAGACGAACAGTTAGAAGAGAATTTAAATGATTAGAGCAAAAATATTAAAAGTTAAAGAGTTAAAAAGATAAAAAAAAATGGAGAGAACATTCTCGTAACACCAACCATTTCCAAGAAGGCATATCACTCTTCAGCTCCCAGGCCACACTCTTTTTAAAGACCTGCAATTCCAAAAAAATCTGAAATTTGCAACTCCATTCTGAGGGTCCAGCTAGAATCAGTTCCCATGGGTAATAAATTTGTTGGACAAGTTTCTACAAGTTCCTTAATTGCCAACAGCTCTCTCTAATTTCAAGGAGACCTATTTTTAACCTTATCATCCAGATTCCTTCAACTGGAAATGAGGACCTGAAGAAGGCCATTTTAAATGCAGATTCTGTAATGTGTCAGTGCAGTCCTTTGCAAAAGCTGTACATGCATAAAGGACTTTATTATAGCTGTCACATAACAGACAATTGCATTTATAAAATGCAGAACTATTTAAGTGCATTCTCACTGTGTCATTACAATTCCCCACTGGAATCACATTGAATCACATATTTTTTTTCAGTCACTTCATGCTCATTTCTTTGCTTTTTCATATCAAATTAGGCTTGTGCTTTTTTCACAGTTTGTGTGACCTCTAACTTGCTGCTATTATAAATCTCATGGATACTCACTTTGACGCTTGCTCATTAGACCTCTTCAAACTTATCCCAGCCATATTTTCCCTCTCTAGATTCTTAGAGTAGTTAATAATGTGCTTCAGAAGAGTAAGCTGGGGCCTTTAGCCTGCCAAGTTGGCTTCTTAAAGAAGTCTTTTGCTATTATTTCTAGAGCTGAAAACCCACAATAGCCCTCTTCCTGAAGCTGAGCTAATAAGATGGAAGACAATGAGAAATCCCTAGATATCTACCATAAGTTCTAGAGAAGAAATATTTCTGAAAGAATGACCTAAGGGGTTGTCTGATATCTGTATGAAAATGGATAACATCCTGATTTAAACCAATATAATTAGATGGATTTGGCTTACAGAAAGATTTGAGCTCATTAATAATGGTTGTTTTCTGGCTTATTATGAATCACTATTGGCTTGTTTAAGAAATAGTGGTTAAAGGAAATCCTGACTCTTTCAACAAGCTCTAAATTCATGATTCATGATTTTGTTTCTGATATTGACTTGTTTGTGACTGGCTGGTATTTGTAAATTGTCCAGTGTCTATGCTGTTTCTGCCATATGGGTTCTTCATTCTTTTAATATTACTGCTTCCATCTCCGTGTTGCTTTAATTTGCATTCTTTTATTGTTTGTATACACCCATGAATTGCTTCAGAGATTGAGTAGCTTTTAAATTGATTGTCAGATCTCCAAAGAAAATGTATTTAATGCATATATCCATTTCCTATTTTCTGCAGCCTTTCTTTGTGTCCTGCCGTTCTGTTAGGAGGGGGGGAGCTTTTGGGAATGCTTTGCACTGTTTGCTAAGATGCCCTTCCCCCAAGGGGTGGAATGTCTCTTCCTTATCTAAGAGATGGTTTGTGCTTGGTGCCAGAAGAAATCAAAAGTGAGAAAGACCTTGAGGAGCCTGCGGAAAAGACTGGTTACCAAAACACTATGCCACCTGTGGATTGGCTGGGATTCAAACGAACACTGGGACACTGGGGGAGGAGTATTGAATGTTGCTTTTAATATATTGCTTTGCTGGTTTTTCTCTCAGACCTCACCTTGATTCCCTGCTGTCACCAGCCTCTAATAAAAGTTCCTTTTGAGACAATGCCTGTTTCAAGAGTTCTGCTTTCTTGGGTGGCTTAGCTGAGGTAAGACCTTACATTGATTAAATAAATGATGTGGCACAGATGAGCAAATATGTGCGAACCCAGCAAATTATAAGAAGGGTTGTAATTTTCCTCTGTAGATGTCTACAGAGGTGGCCAGGATGGCTTCAAGGTTGAGAAGAGGGAGCAATGAAGACCAGGCAATCTCATTATTAAAGATCATTTCTGTCTTCTTTTTCTTCAACACAGAGCCCTATAGAGGCCATTTTCACAATAAGAATTTCAGATAACTCCCTGCTCCCCAGATAGCTAAATAAACAAAGTAAGAAACCTGCTGTCATGGATGTTCAAGTTTTAACATCATCCGCAATATTTTTTTCCCTAAATTCTATTATGTCATCCTAGACCTGGCCAGCAATCATTAATAAGACTGTCTGACTCAGTCCTGATTTAATTTCATTTGGAGATTCAACACTGAAAAAGGGTATCTAAGATTCAAGATCGGAAGCAAGCCAATTCAATCTGAAATACTTCAGGATCTGAGGGATTTTTTAAAAAAAAACAACAACAACATTTGAACTATCTCTGCTGTATCTCCTTTTCAAAGGTAATGTTAATGAGAAAAGTTCAGTACATCAGCCTTAAATCTGTCTAACAAAAGGTTTAAACTGTCAGAACCAAAGTAGTGTTTATCCGGTGCTGACTTAAAAATAATAAAAAAAAGTTTGAAAAAATGAAATATTTTTTGCTTGAATTTCTAAGATGGTCACATTTGGCATGACCCTGAAGACTAAGGAGGTGGGGTGTTCACCTCCTGATTATTGAATTGTCTAGGTATGTAACTGATCGGCAAGCTGGTCCCATCTAGCAAAGCCCTTCCTTGGCTTTCATGTGGTATAGCAACACAAGAGTATATACTAGATTGGTTAGCCTTGAACTGTAGTGTAATATTTCATTAGCACAAGAAAGTGCAAGGTTAAAAGCTTTAAGAGAAAATGAAAGGATAGCATATTATATTTGCTACCATAAAGATCTCTGATAGACATAAAGATAAATACAGTGATAAATTGGTTGACTAGTCATGTCAATGCCAGAGAGCCTGCACACAATTCATCCTTCATTCAGTGTGCTCCATAAATAGAAATGAAGTAACAGCTTTGTACATAGCCTGCAAAAGCCCCAGAAAGAGCAGAAAAATCACCAAATCTGTAAAGGGCTTTAAAAGAAACTTTGAAGCCATCTAATTCAGCTTGCTACTTTGAAGCAAGTCCCTGTTGCAATTTAAGAATCTGTTTCAATGAATCTAATGGTACCTTTATTATTAAAGGGTATATGTTTTTTTGCGACCTACAGCTTATTTCTTAGAGTTCACAAAAAACAAACACATTTTAATAAACAGTGTTAGTCAGAAGAGGTGATACTAAAGTCCTTCTGTTTTGGGTTTGTTTGTTTGTTTGTCACCATAGAACAGGTGTTCCCAACCAGGGGTGCTCGCATCCTCTGGGGGTGCAAGATGATATTCCATGGGCTGCAAAAACTTGGGATTTCAAAATTATAGTGTATATGCATAATTCGTTGCCATTATTTCAAACTTTTATAAAGGGTTCAAGAATATATCAGAAACGTTCTAGGGGTGCGGGGTATAGAGTAATACAGCTTTCCTACAATGTCTCAGTGAAGTGGATTCTTTTGAAGCTTTATTAACTGAGCACCTCTTCAAAAAATGTTTATAGCCATAATCATTAATATTCACAATATTAATAAATGGATGCAGAAGGAAAACCATAGAAGATGGCCATGTAATATTGAAGTTCCTGATTTGAAACAAAACTTAAGACATTTTCCTGGACCTGAGAAAATAGAAAGCCTATTTTAATAAACTCATCAATGGTAAATAAGGTTCCAATATAGGAGAATGTTTGTAGCTCAGGGTTGAAATGAGGGGTCCTTGGTGCTCTCTGAGCTTGTGGATTGTTTTCTTGCAGATTTTTTAATAGTCAAACTACAGTAAGTAACACCGTTAGTGCACTGACAATGTTACTTAGTTTGGATAATGAAATGTCTGCAAGAAAATAACCAAGCTTGGAGAGCACCAAGAAACTCTGATAAGTAAAGTTCCATGTCAGAGAAGCTAAATGGAAGATATGATGAGTGGGAATTTCTTTTAAAAAGAAAACTAGGTGCACAGTCAAGAAACAATTCCACTGAGATAAAGAAATGCAGGGCATCAGAAGAATCATGTGAAGGACAGGACAAGGCGGAAAGAAGTGGGGATGTGGAAGTGAAATACATACAAGAGGCAAAAAGAGTGCCAGGTTACCAAAGAATAGTACCTATAGATAACCATAATTGTAGAAACTGTAGCAGAAAAGCTGGAGCTCCAAATGAAAAGAGTGATATGATATAATATAATATGATGTGATGTGATATGATATATGATAATAAAATTATAATAATAGCAGCTAAATCACAAGTCCACAACAAGACAACACCAGACCACAATAAGGCAACTGAAAAGTGCATGATCCATGCCCAAGACTGATTTAGCTTAAATGTTGAACTGCATCCAAGCTGGACAGGATGAACTACAACTTAGAATACTGAAGAATTTGCTGATGATCTGCCCAAGTTTCATCTTTGGAAATCTTAGGAATCTGTGAAAAGCCAGATGGTCAACCACAAGAAGATAAATATTACCCTTAATTTAAAAAAAATGAAAGAAAGATCCAAGTAATTGCCAATGAATGAACCCAATATCAATAATTGGGAAGATTCTAGTGGAAATTGTACAGGAATCAATGTAAATTTACATATAAAGGGATGTATTCATTCTATTTCACTCTCCTGTGATATGTCACCATAGAGTGCCTCAGGTTTCAAGTTTCTTGCCCCTCTTGTTTAATGGCTATGAGAGTGCTGGGTAGGTCATTCATTGGTTTGGAAAGATTCACTGGTTTGATTGGTATTCTGAGATTTTCCACCTTTGGTCCTGAATGGAGTTGCACTTCCACCTTCAATGTGCAATTAGGAAGTCTTCTTGGGCTCATAGCTCCTCCTTGAGATCGAGTAGAAGGTGTAACCTATGGAAGGCCATTTAAATTCACATGACCAGGAAGATAATTCATTTTGTATGGGAAATATACCCACACTTTTGATTACCAATCCCTCACATTTAGTTTATTTCAATGTGATCCACAAAGAGTTGCCCCTGAATATCACTTGGAAGTTGCAGCAGCTCAAGAATACAATATCATAGAAAGTTACTGGGTGTGCCACAGTATCTGCAGTATCAGTGGCTTCTAGTAGGCTTCTAGTTACTATTTAAGGTGCTATAAAGCTCTTCATAGCATATGGCCTTGTTATTTGAGAGATCATTTATCTTGCATAACATTTCCACACTTATTATTTAAGCTGCACCTGTCCCATTCTCATTATGCTTAATTCCAAACGGTAGCTTATCTTCCCTCCTGTTATGTCACCTTACCTGTCCCTTTCAGTAAAAAGAATTACCAAATCTCTTTCCTTCCTGTAGGCAAGACTTCCTGGACATATATGTATGCATATGTCTTACATGCACAGACACATATATACTTTAAACATTCAAAAATAAATTAAAATTATAATACAACCTTAAAGCATCAAAATGCAAATGCATAAAAGCATAAACATCTTAAAGTGATAATTCAATATGCTTTTTGAAGGGATTTTGTTATTATCTGCAACCCTGTGCTAGAGTCATAAGTAACTTAATGATTTCAGACTCTGAGTTACAGTGTAATGCTCAGTGGGGATTCTCACTTATGCTCTTGGTTTTAAATCTGATTCTTGAACCTTGAACACAGATTATTGTAAGGCAATCTTTGGACATTATAGATACTACTTTGGTGAGATGTAAGTGTAAATTATTTTTACATGGCAATGATATTTTAGCAATTTTGGATAAATACTCTACTTCTGTGCCTCATTTTATACAGGTAGACAATATTTCAGAAGTACTATAAGATTAACTGGGAGAAATCTTTATTTTCCATAGTTTCCAACATGTTAACACATTTATATAAAGAGCTGGGGAGTTGATTTTAACTGATTATGTTAAGTACAGTACTTGGGACTTTATATTCCCCCAAATATTTCTAAATATGTTGAATCTTTTAAAGAAGATTGAATTAGGTGTAAATGGGTGGATTAAGATCCCATTATGACTCGGGTAAAATTAATGTCATGAAAATGAATGCTGTCCCTTCATTCATTTATTTCCTTAGAGATTCAAGGAGAACATCAGGGATCATGTGAAGTCCTAAACGTCATTAATAGAAACCAGAGGAACTGTGGAATAAACTTAAAGAAATTATTAAGCATGGATATGAAAAGAAACTGCCAAAAATAAAGAAAGAGAAGGAAGCAAACTGAAAGTAAAGACAAACCATGGAAATTGTTAACAAGAGAAAAGAAGCAAAAAAAAAAAAAACCCCACACAAAAATCTCAGAAATTTACAGCAATAACTGTAAACAGATAGAAAGATGGAAACAGACATGGAAATACAAGGAAGCTCTTTCAAAAGATCTCTGAACTCAGAAGGAGTACTAACCTCAAATTTATATGCTAAAGGCAGTGGTGGGATTCAGCCAGTTCGCACCACTTCAGCAGAACTGGTAGCTAATTTTTTGTTGCCCAGGCCCAGAATGGACTTCCGGAAGCAGCATCCATACAGAGTTGTTCACATATTTGAATCCCACCATTGGCTAAAGGATATAATGAAATGATACCAACCTGTTCAAAGGAGATCAAATGAAGATGAGGAGTATACTGAGATACTGTATAATAAATAGGTCAACATCCAAGATAGTTAGAAAAAAATCCTAACTTATAAGATGCTCAAATACTGGAAATGAAATTAGATCAGTCGTTACCAAGTCAGAAGACCATAGGAACTGATATAATATCTACCAAAATATGGCAAGCAACAGAAGAATCATTAGTCAAGAGTCTAATGAAGTCATGAAGGTAAATCCACAACATAGTGTTATCAAAATATTTTTTTAAGAAAAGTGGATACTACTGAAATATATCAAATATGAGCCAAAGGACTGAAAACTTTGTTAATGTCCCATAAATAGCTTCACATTCTTAGAACCATTAAAATGGTATCAACATATTTACAATTAAAATGGATTCACCAAGAAGTTTTGTTTTCAGTGTATCAGGCAAAGAATCTGCTTGAAAGGATGGACATCAGAATTTCACTGTTGGAGATGTAAAATCTTTGAGGATTAATTCATCCTATGAATTCTCAGCTCTTCTCTGGTACACTATTTTAATGCATATTAGTAGATTTATGGGGAAATTGTTAAATGTTAAATTTGTTAATATGATGTTGAATTATATATCAAAGCTCTGGAATCTGACTATCTGTGAGGAATTATGGTTATACAATGCATTGGACTGGCTAAAAGAATCATGTTGAGAAATTGGAAAAATGACATTATTTCAGAAATAAAGGGTTGGCTTTTGGAAACATGTAACTTATCTATCCTGGGAAAATTAATATTTTATACTTATCAAAGGATAAAGCAATATGTTCTTTCTCTTGTCATGATTTTTGTTGTATTTAACAGTAATATTTTTATCTAATTATAATGTAGTAGTATATTTTGTAAACCAGTACGTATCTGTGTTTAATGTAAAAGATGAAATGCTTTTTTCCCTTTTTTCTTTTTCCTGACTGTTTAATTTTTTTACTGTTGTTTATCTTATACTTGCTTATATTGTGTACTGTTGTGAAAAATAAAGAATAAACAACTACTACAAAATAGTGTCATTTGACAATGAGATGGGAGATACATAAATTTAATAAATAAAATCAAAACTTAAAGAGTGTGCACTCTAACATGTTTTATATTTCCCTTGATCACCAATGATGAAATAGCATAATATTTGCTTAGCGAAACAAAGATTATAATTTCAAAACTTGATAGAATTGCATTTTTAAATCACTTATTTTCTTTTCTTTAGTATGTGTTTTGCTCTAGGCCAGGGGTAGGCAACCTTGGCTCTTTTATGACTCGTGGACTTCAACTCCCAGAATTCCTGAGCCAGCATAGCCGGCTCAGGAATTCTGGGAGTTGAAGTCCATGAGTCATAAAAGAGCCAAGGTTGCCTACCCCTGCGTCTAGGCTTTCTCTTTAAAAAAAAAAAAAAAAAGTTCAGAGGATTACCATTTGTTTATTTTATCAGTCACCTACTTGGAAGTTAAAGAGAGTTACAGAACATATTAGAGTACATGGTAAGCACTGGCACAACCGAAAGGACCTTCCTTCCTTTGCCAAATAGACAGAGCATTGCCGCAATCAACGTAAGCAAACTAATGCAAATGACCATGGCCACTTGAGGCAACATAGCATGGGGAAATACATATTTGGGAATACAGCAGAAAAAACATATTCTGAACTTGCTTTGAAGGTAAGCAGTGGATAGATATAAGGTGACATCCATTTCTAACAAGCAACAGAGTAGTACAGTTAAGCCCTAAACCTTTGAAGAGAGATGAAAGGAATCAAGCATATTTAGCCTTGAGAACAGAAGGATGAAGGAAGATATGATATAATTCTTAATATACCTAGAAGCTTGCCATATAAAAGAAAAGAGACCTGTTGTCTGTTCATTCCAGGATGCAGGACATGGAAAAATGGATTTAAGTTACAGGAAGGCAGTAGTATCTGATTGAATATTGTTTTCTAACAATAATAGCAGTTTGACAGTGAAACCAACTACTCAAAGAAGTGGTGGGTTTCCTTTCATTGATGTGCTGGAGTGAAAGGTAGATAGCTGTCTTTCAGGACTTCTTTAAAATGGATATTGGGGTTGCTTAGAGTAGGGTAGGGTAGGGTAGGGAAGGGAAGGGACAGAACAGAACAGAACAGAACAGAATAGAACAGAATGGAATACTTTATTTGGTCCACTGTGATAGACACACAAGGAATTGTGTGCATAGGTTCTCAGTATACATACAAAACAACATACTGTACAAAATATACAAAACAACAAAGTCATAATAATCATAATAATGATACCAATAAGAGAAGGTGTAGAAAAGACTATAAGGCTAATAGTAATATAGCCATACTACATGGGTAAATATACGTAGACATAAGACAATACAACGGGAATGAGATGTTCAGCAGAGTGATGGCACATGGGAAAAAACTGTTTCTGTGTCTAGTTGTTTTGGCATGCAATGCCCTGTAGCAGCATCCTGAGGAAAGAAGTTGAAACAGGTTATGTTTAGGATGTGAGGAGTCTAGATATTTTCTCTGCCCTCTTTCTGTGCAGTTTACAAATTCTCAGTGGAAGGAAGGCTGGTTACAATTTTTTTTTTCCCCTGCAGGGCATTGAATAGTTTAAATGGCCCCTTCCTATTACTCTATGACAATGATGGCGAACCTTTTAGAGACCGAGTGCCCAAACTGCAACCCAAAATCCACGTATGTATCGTCGAGTGCCGGGTGGGTGTGGCCCATTGGCTGGGTGTGGCCAATTGGGTGGGCATGGCCAATTGGGTGGGCATGGCTGCGGTGGTAATGGCAGACTGGGTGGGACTAAAAAGTTCAATCAATCAATTCCAACTTTGCAAGATCTTTCTTTTCCATGAGAAGTTGAAATTGACTGATTGAACCTTTTTTTTTTTTTTTTTTGCACACAGCAGCAGAGGCCTAAAGCAAAAAGGTTTTATAAAACCCAGCTGAAGGCCTAGGACTGGGGCGACGGCGTGCGTGTCCACAGAGAGGGCTCTGAGTGCCGCCTCTGGCACCCATGCCATAGGTTCGCCACCACTGCTCTATGATTTACATATACGCACACTTTATTTTTTAAGGGACTATATTAAACAAATAAAAATTATTATATTATTGTTAGAGAAGCAGAGTAAATGACCTACAACTGCTGTATGGCACATCTCCTGATTGTTCAACATTATCTGATTACAAGGTAACATGATGTCATGCATTAATTCATTTCCTTGGGAACAAATTAAAGGAGAATATTAATCTGAATCCATGTACATTGTTTAAAAGCTCTATTCATTTTCATCCTGCCAAATACCAGTGTAATTCAAGTTTAGTCTATAGCAATGATCAACTTATCATTCAGTCTCTGTTCTCTTTTATTTCAGTTCTCCTTGACCAACTGTCCTATTCTGGTTTGGGTAGTAAGAATAACATTGTGTGTGTTGAGGTGACTCCATTATTTTCTCCTAAAAAAATATCCTATAGTAATATAAAAAATGCATACCAGCTTCCATTTCAGATTATCATTCAATTGCCATGATGTTCAAGACAAAGTAATTCTCTCTATAAGTACCAGGCATAAAAGATAAAAATGCAGCTTCCATAATTTAATTTTTATTAAAGTATGGCATTATATTCACCATCTTTTTTTCTTTTAAGAGATTGACTGGCAGAAAAGGATCTGCACTGAGACTTCAGCCATGCACACAACAATCTATGGAATTTATTTATTTGACAGAAATATCTTATGCCAGGAAGCTATGAACCATGGCTCCAAGTCAGCTCTTCACATCTATAAAAGTCAACTCCCCGGATCCTGTTTTTTGATCTGACTCACCTATGATGTAGAGTGCCTTTCTTATCTCTTATTTACACAACCACAATCTGAGATGGTTTAGGCTGAGAAATAGTAACTTCTCGAAAACCATTTACTGAGTTTTTTTTCACTGAACTGAAACTTAACTTTCTACTCATAGCAAAACTTTGTATGGGGCAATATACTGTTAAACTGAGGAAGCCAATTGTATTAAACATTTTAAGGCATGTTATTACAATTCGGCATGTTATTGATAGATTTGGATTATAATCCCAGAATGCCCAGCCAGCAAAGAGCAAACCATGAAAAAAATCCCTACAATCACTTTTATATTGCCTCACTCTCTATTTTAAAGGAGGGAACAAGGAAGTTCACTTTAAGAGCATTTCTGAGATTGTTCAGAAAAATAAAAGTGAACCATCCGATGCAATGTTTTATGTTATTCAGAAAAAGAACTGTTTTAAACCCTAATACATGATGCAGAAACTAGAGCTAAATGAGGCAATAAAGAATATATTTATTTATTCATCCATTTATATATTTACATCCTACTTGTATTATTTTTATAAATAAATGTATAAATACATTTTCCCCACAACAACAACCCTGTGAGGTGCTCTGGGCTGAGGAAAAGTGACTGCCTTAAAGTAACCCAGCTGGATTTCATACCTGAGGTGGAACTAGAACTCAGAGTCTCCTGATTTCTAGCCTGGTGGTGATTTCAATCCTTCTTCGGCCTAGTAAAAGATCAACAAATGTCATTTCTCTTAAATGTTTCTTTCCTTTGGAGGGAAGAAACATATTTTACTCTGCATGCTAAGTTCCACAAAATATACTAAAAATATATGTAGACAAATATCAACAGAAGAGGATGCAGATTTCCCTGACACGGTAGTGCTGTTTATTTAGTAATTTATTTATTTAGTAATTTAGTGATTTCCATTGTTGTGTTTAACTGCAGTTTCTGACATAATGCTAGCAATCAACCGACCTTGTGCATCTAGGTCACATTCATCCTTCAGCTTTTTGAAGGTTAGACATTAGTTATGTACTATAATTGCAGTTAAAGGTAAGTAGTTGACTCTGGGGGTAAAACCTTTAATAATTATTGGTGATTACAGCTGCATTTACTCGTGTTAAGTTTTGCACATTGTACAAAATTACACCTTGTGATCACTTTATCTTCAACAAGCAATTACACTTATTTGGCTAAATGAAAATGGCTATTAATATGTCATTAGAGTGTCATACAGTACATTTCATTGAGACCACATATTGTCAAGCACATTCCCTCTTCATTAGAATTCAAATCCGAAAGCTGTTTGTTTGCTTTGTTATTTTGGGTCAGCTCACAAAAGATTATTCTCCTCCACAAACTAATCAAGTAGATGAAAAACTACCTTATTTCCAAGCTACAAAGATCAGAATTGTATCAAGAAGAGCTTGTGGTTACCAGCTACCTCCCTACTCCTTGGAAGATGTATTAAGGAATGAAGTGATTTTTTTCCCCCTTTTTCAATATACTAGTACAAGGATATCATATAGTTATGGCTATTGGGGCAGAATCCATCATTGAGTTACATTGCAAGGCACTGGAACCATCCAGATGTGTGCATTCAATTTTATTTTGTTTTATTTATTTTTTACTGTTGTCAAGAGAGGAGATTGCATTTCTGAAAGGACCCAAAACAAATCTAATGACACTTTGAACCAGCTAGATTTTTTCATCAGCAATCATAATGGCATGACCTGTACTTATATCAGTAGCCATAATTATATCCTATTGCGAAACATTTTAAGGAACCTGAAGTATTAGTTTTATTTCAAGCCTCTTTCTTTGGGTATACCCCTACAATTCTAACTAGTAGGATGTGGATAACAACATTCTGTACTTGAAAGGTAATTTCTAGATTAGAGATTCAAGCTTGCATAGAATAGTTCGAACATACTAGGGATAAAACTGGGCTTCAGTTACATTTGGGGCATGCTGGCTGAAATGTGCCAGAACTTACTGCTAATAGCTTTATCTTAACTGGGAAGGTACATTTGACAGTGGTTAATATTTATGGCTCCATCTGGCAATAGCCATAGCATATGGAGGACAGGAGATTGGAACATAAAATGAGTATATGGTAAAGTAAACAAAAATAGACATATTGTATGTCTATAAAACTAAGAAAAGGGGGAACAATATAACAGATTTGAATCAAATCTCTCTGATCTTGTGGAACTGATAGGGAAGTGAAAGTATAGTTTAATTATGAATGAAAGCTAAAATATATGTCAAAATATATGAACTAATGACATCTAGTTTTAATAAGTGCATATAGAAGTATAAATCCATGGATAATAGTACCACCTTATGCTCCAGTGCATGGTGATAACTAATGAACCAGATCTGTTGAGGGGTCGAAGTGCGAGATGAATGTAACATTTTGAGTTAACGCAACCCGTGGAAAAATAGCATTCTGGTATGGACATGAATGGACGGATGGGGATTAGATGAAAAAGTAACCCTCCTCCAAATAAAATTGATTTAAGCACCCAAGAATGAACAAAAAAGTGATTGCTAAATTCGATCTGTTTAGAGAAAAAAATGCAAATGTAATGATTGGCAAAGATGGAAAGAAGAGAAATATATGTGAGTTCTTCTTATGAATAAAAATATATGTATCCTTCTCTTATCTCATGTCTTTAATTTCTTTAGTTCCTAACTCCTTGTTTATATGCTGAATAATGTTGCTTAATCCAAAAGGGAAAATCATGATGGATGTGGAAGTATGCATGCACCTGTATGAATTTACCTTTTTCATAGCTGCAAAAAATCAAAAGCCATTGCCAATTTAGTTTACAACTCAAAATATCATGATTCTAGCATCAGTTCTTACTCTACCAGGAACACACCATAAGAATCTCCTATTCGGATGCCCATTCATCCATATAAACTTATATCATCTCCATGAGACAATAATTTGTTCACTTCTAAATTGCATTTCTATCTTGCCTTGTTTGTTATCTGAATTTCTTTTTCAAGACTGTTTTCAAGACTATTTGCAAAGGCCATGACTGAGTTTCCTGAGTTTCATAGTTAAAAAATATAGATATATTATTTAATGAGGAGGAATTGAACGATTCACAATACAACAATCTAATATTAAAATCAAATGTTTAAAAAGGTGGACAATGGAAAAATAATTTGTTTCTTTAAATGACAAAAGAAGCAATTAAAGACTCAATTATTTCATACCTGGCTTTGATTAATAGGGAATAAAAATATTGAAAAAACAAAGCTTTGTATCGTGGTGGAATAGGATGCAGGAAGGCAGGGCTCTGCCTTCCGCACCTGTTTTTGCCTTGCTGGGAGCTCTGAAAAGGGCCTAAAATTGCCCCAAGGAGGTGATGAAGAAGAGGGGTGCCTTGTTGATCACAGAGAGATGGCGGTCTTTCGGTTTGATCCAAGGGAAGCCCTCCAAACTGGCAGGGAAAGACTGGCTAAATTCCTGTCCTAAGGCTGGCCATTAGCTGCTGACAACCAAAAAAAGGGGGGAAAAGCACTACTTAAGACATCGTAAACAGCATGTTTGGAACTGGGTGAGAATATTGATCCTTTCTTTACTATTTTACAACTGAATTTCCTGTGAAAGGCTCCCAAGAAACTAAAAATCTCCAAATGTAAATGGAAGCAGCATTTTAATTTTATGGGGGACAGAAACATACATTATTGAAGTGAAAATAATATAAAACTATAATTTCGATAAATTTGAAAACTGAGATAACTGTTTCTCTTTGGAGAAAAAAACCCAACAATCCTTTGTTTTAAGAGTGGAAAATGGACTTTGAATGACATCTAGTGGTGGATTTGTGTATAGCACCATAATTTGCTTTGCTTGGTGATTCCTACATTGGGAGAACAGCTGGCAATATAGGAAAATATTTTGGAATACTTATCATCCTGATCTTCTTGGATTATAAATACTGAACTTGGATTTGTAACTTCAAGAGCTAGTGGGAGAGAAAGAAAATTTTGACCTAGGACTACACCAGGCTGGGAGAGACTTTTGAGCTGTTTTCAGAGAGGTTGAACATTTTGAATATTTTGAATGTGGATTACAACTTTGCCTGATTGACAATTTTTGGGATACTTGAGACAAGGGACTACTATAAAATATTGCTTTCAGAACTGAACCTATACTTTGGAATCTATTGGATTATAAGGGATACATTTAAAGACAGAAAACTAATCTCCAGGAATGATGCCTCAAGAAAAAAACAAACACCTTTCAGAAAGAAATATATTCCATGCTACAACTAATTCACCAAACAATTGTTGAATGCAAAGAGGACATAAAAAGAAATCATAATGAGACTAAAAACAATTTAGACAATATAAATGAGCAAATCTCCAAATTAAATCTACAGCTAGAAAGCTCCCAGATAATTACTACAAAATATGAACAAACAATCCAGAAGTCAGAAGTCAAAACTGAGGAAATGGATTTAGAGATGGAAGAGATAAAAGAAGGGAAATACAAATGACTATATACAAACAAAATACTGCAAGACTTAGCTATATCAACAAAAACACAAAAGACCTTCTTACCCCTCAAGTCTGCAAAATATACCTGATGGCAAGGAAAAAGATTTAAAAAAAAGAAATATAGAGCTGTTAAGGGAAATGTCACAACTTGGGAGACAGGGATTGAAAAGAGAAATGGAGGAGAAAGGAACTGGGAGTTGTTTAAGGAATATAAATGGCGGAATCTCCCCCCGAAAAAATACCCTACCTAAATTGTCTTCCTCATGCCAAGCAATTTTTACAAAAATAGAAAGAATTTTTTTGGGTGATCTAATTGCCTTGGCTTGGAATGCGACTTGGCAAAGAAAAAAAGTGAGAGTCAGATTTAAAAAACAGAAGATTTTACCTTTTAAAGGGGCATTATATATTTAAATACTTCTTTGAATAAGATTAAAAGAACAGAAGACCCTTAGAAATAATTAGTCTTTTATAATGCAAGATATGATTTAGAATTAAGATAGCATTTTCTCTCTCTCTTTTTGATATGGGAAATATGAAGATAAGAAAAGGATTGATTTGAATAAAACTTTCAGCTATATAAATGTAATTAATATTGAGAAAATCATAGCTGATAAAGACATTTCAAATACTGATGGGAAATCAAACTTTAACAAGAACATGAAAAACAGGATATTGATTAATAAATTGACATTACTGATTTATGAATTGATATTATTGTTATTTGTATGATATTGGTAAAATATGATGAAGATGCTTATATCAGTACCAAAAATTGTAATGGTGTAATGGTATAATGAAGGGAAAATGGAAAAAAAATGGAGAAGAAAGGAGGATCAGGGAAAAAATACTGGATTGTGTAGTATTGAACATATTTATATTGAAGAAGCTAATGTTAAATATCTGAACCCAGACAACATGTTGTTTACTAAGCACTAAAGACTGTAATTTTAAAAAATTAATAAAACTTTTATGTTTTAAAAAAGAACAAAAGTTATTTATTTTTGGATGGCTTTCCTAAATCATAATTTGTCTTTATAGCTAGCATCTATGGTAAATAAGAATCCATACAGAATAGCCAGAGAAAATAATTATGAAATTATTAAATTTTTGAAAGTCCAATTCTAGAAAACTAGACTCAGTAAAAGACAGAATCAGTAAGGTGAGTCTGCTTGTAAAAGAAATCTAATATGACTATTTAAAAACTCAAGGGTCTGGCTATTTCTCAGAGCTATTTTACAAGCTTTGAAAGGATTGCACAGTGGCACAGCTACTCAAAAATACTTGAAATGAACTCTATACAATGTGGTATTATAGGGGGTAAAAAGGAAGGCAAATAACTAACGACTGAGAAGTTATCACAAAAGCAGAAGTAGCGGATAAACTTTAGCACCTGAGGTGTACAAAAATTCTAGTGAAAGAAAAAGAGAAGTAAATAATAGACACAGCTTGTTTCGTGACACAGGAAAAAAGATGCAAATATTTACAGAATGAACTGAAATGCCTCATTCATACTTTCTTTTTATTGTAATGGTGTGCAGTGCATGAAACTTTAGTAAAATATTCATTATGAACTGTAGGGGTCCTTGCTAAGGGAATGGTATGATTGAGACCACATGCTCCAAATAAATACATAAGGTACCTGGATTCTAACATGTAAAATAGAAACAACCAACATATTAAAATAAAAAGCCCTATTTGAAAGGAAAGTATTGTGAAGGATAAATATAAAGGTTAAATGAAATGAAATGCCTCCACCTCCATAACTTTAATTTACATAGGGATATTTTAATACATGTAGCAGGAAAATAAGCTTTGAAATGAGCTCTTTGGTTACCTGAATTTATTTTCCACATAATAACCATCATTCTTCTAACAATAGTGCACAAGCTTTTTAAAGTCATCATGAAATAATTTAATATTTTGTTTCTTTCGCCAGGTCTTGACAGTCCTTTCCATCTCTTCATTCAAATCAGATGCCCATAAGGATATTCCTTTAATTTTAGAGGAAAAGATCAAAGTCACATGGCACCATGTCTTGAATGTGTGGAATATGGGTATAAAAAAGGAAGTAAAAAAAATGAATCCAATTTTGCAATTACCTCTTAAGACAAGTGGTTCATGAAGTATGGGGCTTAGCCTTATCATATTGCAACAAATTTGGCTTCCTATGCTTCTGAACTTTGCTGAATTATTGTTTCAAGGTTTTGAGAATAACATGCTATGCTAAAAACTGACTATGACAGGTTCAAGGAAATCCCTGGGAATAACACCATTGAGAATGCTATAAAAACTGCAAATATGACTTTCTTGCTGAATTTTGTGTGTGTGTGTGTGTGTGTGTGTGTGTGTGTGT
>NW_015388807.1:103473-117507 GCF_001527695.2 Protobothrops mucrosquamatus
ATATAATAAGTTGTTACAATGCAGTAAAGAAATTCCTTGCCTTTGTTCTCATAATATGACATTTGCTGGCAAATTTCAACTCTTTAAGCTTTCATCTCTGCTACCAGCATGCAAAGAACTCATCTTGAACAAACTTTACGTTAATGATGTAACCCACATCTTCTTGTGAAATGCTAAGCTTGTCAAAAGATTCTCTTGAACGATCTATCAATTATTTTTAATCAGTTCATCAACTTTTACCATGTGAAATTCATTAGTTTCTATTATAGGACAGACATTCTCTTTTGTTCTTAATTACACAAATTTGCTTTTCCTATTTTACCATTTTTATATTTTGGGGGGCCAGCAATGCACAGTAGTCATACCAACAGAGTCATCCCCATAAACAATTTGCATTTAGTGGTGAATTACAATTGGAGGGAATTCCTCCAGCAATTAAAAATTCAAACCGAGTGCATCATTAAAGTATATTGTTGAGTACTCACTGCAGTCATCCAAAGAGAGGGGGAGGGAAGGGAGATGGAGATCCATTCAATAACGTCAATTCTTCTGGACTTACAAAGTATATTATCTAAAAACAAACATTTTGTTCAATGACTTTTGTGATGTCATCGGGATTTGTACATATTAAGACCACCTTTGTAATTTCTAAGACTTTTGCATAATATTTGCTGAAAGTTCAGCAAGTAAGTTAGTATAAACTTATTCTAGGGCAGAAAACGAAATTAAACCTATTTGAAAGCAGGAATGAGTAGAAAATTAATGTTATTTTACACTTCACTTACTTTTATTTAAGTGATTTAGAATGATTAATGACTTCATGCAAAGAACAGAAATTTGAGAAAAACGTAAACCAAAATCCTTTATATACTAGCCTGTGATAGAAATTGTCCATTCTGTGTGCCTTCCACAAAACTAAAACATTAACAATTCATTAGGGAAGTAACACATAAATACTTTCCAGCTTTTAATACCTTGACAACAGATCTTATTTACATAAGTTCATGCTGTCGAAGCATTAAAAAGCTGGAAAATTTTTAAAGTACAAGTTTTTCACCATGAATGGTTATATATATTTCATAACTAGAAGTAGTTCAAGGAGAACTGTATCTATGTGAAATAGATATGTGTGTGTGTTTTAATAGATATGAATAGGATGATGCTATTAAACTATGAAATACATTTGTAGGAAATCTATTCAAAATTAGCTCTTAACTTGGATTGTTTCCTACAGCAGATATTAGTCAACACTTAATTATAGGAAAGAAAAGGCGAGAAGAATATTGCAGATTGTAATCATCCTACTCTCTGCTTTAAATTAGTTTTTATTTATTTATAGTTGATTTATGCATTTTAATACTGTACTGCTATTGTTAGCCACCCCGGAGAACACTGTTATAAGCACATATAGATAAAATATATCATTTGATTGAAAACCTGGCAAATTTACAGGTGAATGTATTGAGACCATCTTTTTTCAATTAAAAAAATGTAACCAATTTGTCTCTTGCATAATATATGAAGGCAACATGAATAGCCATATAAAATTAAATATAAAGTGTTTTGTTATAGAGGAAGCGTAAAAACATAGAAAATGATCTAGCAAAATAAAATATTTCCAGAGCTTTTTTATTTAAAGTGACTCCAAAGAATATAAATATACCTCACTCTATAATTCTAGCTCTTTTATTACCTCTACCAGTCAGCATGAAAAATAGACTTGAGGAACCTTCAGACACCCATAAATTATAGGATTCTAATAATTTCTAACTTTGATCATTAGCTATACTCCTTGGGACTAATGAAATTGGAGCATCATCATCTTCAGTTGCTCAACTCTTATGTAGATTGATGAAGCTTAAAAGAAAAGGGTTTTCTAGCCCTGCAAGGTTTTTATTGTTATGATTGGTTGCAGACAGATGTTAGACTGGATTTGGCATTTTTGTAAACCTACCAATGTGGAATAGGCAGATGTTGTTCTAATAATATTAAAGACATTGTCATGGAATGAAAGCTGTTCCAAGTGAAGCTGCATTTTGACATGTTTCTCAAATCTTTCCCAAGGATCTGGATAGGCAGATGTTACTTGATGGTTTTTCAAGGCATTGTTATTATTATTGATCATCGTACAGTCAGCCAGATGTTCAAACTGGATTTTTGTCTATCTATCGAGTCCTTACCAAGGACCTGGGATAGGCAGATGTGAATGTTTGATGGTATTACAGATATCGTCATAGGATGGAAGCTATTCCTAGTAAGGCTGCCTTTTGCAATTGACTGATGGTGAATTTGTCAATGCCAATGATGTTCAAGTGGTGCACAAGTTGTTTTGGGATTGCACCCAAGATACCTATTACTATTGGTACTATCCGGTCATTCTATTTCTATTTGTAGGTCTTTGTATTTTGATATCTTCTGCAGTTCTTTCTCTTCTATTCTGCTGCCTCTAGGCACTACCATGTCCACTATCCAGACTTTTTTGTCTTTCTTATTGACAATTGTTAAGTAGTTATTATTATTATTATTATTATTATTATTATTATTATTATTATTATTATTGTTGTTGTTGTTGTTGTTGTTGTTGTTGTTGTTGTTGTTATTGTCAGTTACATAATCAGCCAGATATTTAGGCTGGATTTTGCATTTTTTTTTACTTTTATTAAGTCTTTCCCAAATACCTGAGATAGGCAGATGTTGAAGTTTGATGGGTTAAAGGTATAATTTCAAGATATAAGTTGTTTGAAGTAAAGCTGCCTTTTGCAATTGACTGATGGTGATTTTGTCAATGTTGATGGTATTCAAGTGCACTGTTGTAGCTGTTTTTCAATTGCACCCAAGACACCTATCATTATTTGCTTTCTTTTGCCACAGTTATTCTACTTCTGTTTGAGGATCTTTGTACGTTGTGAATTTCTTCAGTTCTTTCTCTTCTATTCTGATGTTTCCTGGTACTGCAAGTATCCAGAGGTTTTTGTCTGCCACATCAATAATTGTTAAATCTGGGATGATATGTGGCAGGTTCCTGTCTGTTTGAATTCTGAAGTCCAAAAGCATTTTAATTTCTTTATTTTCTATTACTTTGTTGATTTTGTAGTCATTGCTTGCAGGCAAATAGTACTGTATTTCTTACAAAAATCCCAATGCATCATTGTTGCTACTCTGTCATACTGCTGTTTGTGGGATCTTCTTGCAGCAATTAACTACAAGGTCTACCGTTTCTCTGGCTTTTTTTTATTTATTTATTTGTTTATTTTTAAACAAGTTTTATTAATTTTTCAATTTTACATTCAAAGATTTAGGAAGCAGCGTAGTGATTGGGTAGTCAATAGTCCAATAACAAAGTCTTTCGTACATATCTCAGGTTATGTCATTAAAAGTTCCTTCTCTATTTCCCTTAATTATTATATCACGTTCAAATTAATACATTTCTAATTATAGCTCAATCAATCAATACATTTGTCAATATAATTTTACTAATATATATCCAAGTCCTGTTTTTAAGTTTTACCTATTTTCAATTACCATATTCCAATTTAGCCTTTAATATCCATAATATCTAGACTTTGGGTAACCCAAATTTTCCTAATTTCATTACAGAATAGTTATCCTATCTAAAATACACATATTATTCAGTTAGTTACATTCTTACTTTATTTCACAAATATATTCTATTTCTCATCATTTACTAATAAGCTATATTTTATTGTCACAAACCAACTTCCATATTACAATTCAAAACTATAATCTAATGGCTAATTTTCATTTCCCTTATAAATCTAAGTCCTAGATATTAAGTCAATCAATATCTTTAAAAATCTCCTTGGCCCATTAAGTAAGATTTTAAGCTCTTCCATTATCAGTCAGCAAAAAAAAGAGGAAGAGAAGGGAAATCCCATTTTTAAATCTAACTCTAGCTTTCTTTTTGTGCCAAACAGACTTCCATACCAGTTCCTTTAAATCCTCAGATGTGTCTCCCTTCATTCCTACACATGTTATTTAAATCAAGGGAGATCATCCAGTTATCAACTTTTCAAAGGAACTGGCCTCTTTGTAATCATTAGATTGTTGCCCTAATAATTCAAATCTCCATGTTTGATTTAAAATATTTGTCATCAATTCAGTCTGGTCTTTTTCTTCTTCCAGTTTCATCTGGCTAAAATAAGAGGTCATGTCCGGTGTTGTAGTTGTTGTTTGATTGTTTGGGTTATTTAAGTTCTCAATGTGTTGTGTTTGTTGATCTTTAACATCCTCCATCTTAGTGTTGCTTTCTTCAGTTTCTGTTGCTTTTTGAGTTGCAGATTCTTCAATTGAAATCAAGGTTTGACTGTCAAAGTTCTCAGTAAATTGTACTTCTTGTTGTATAGAATCCTCTTTGACATTGATTTGTTCCTCTTCTATTGTTTTTTGGATTGTAAGTTCATCAGTTGGAATGTGGGCTTCAATTTGTAATTTTGAGGTGGTATCTTTGTCTTTCGCTCTAGAGTTCATTAGCTCAATGGCTTCAAGAATTTTTTCAAGTATGAGTTTATAGTAAAGTTGTGGGTAGAATTCCTCTATTTCTATGGTGATTAGAGATAGTCCTTTAGTGGAGGCTATGTTTAATAAAAGTCAGCAAATATCCACCTCCACTATTCCTAGAAGTTGTTTTCACAGCTGTTTCAAATTCTTATCTTTTTTAGATAATAGGAAGGACAATTCTAGTGAGTAAGCGGGCCTCATATTCAAAGAAATTCACTTGCTGTACCAGGCTTTGCCACAAGATGTCCCTGATAGCATATAAAATCTTTTTCCAGACACTAGTTAGGCTTTTATCCAGTTGAGAAATTTTTTCCCCAACTTAACAAATAGATAAGGTAATAGGTCCCTGTAACAATAGGAACTTTTTGGGACCCCAAATGTCCAAGAAATACAAGTCCAGTTATTTAGTTGTTTAGGTTAGTTGTTCTTTTCTTTTCTTTTCAAGGCTTTAGTTTCTCAAGGTAGGCAGACGCCACTATGTTAAAAGCGAGAAAGAAATTTCAGGAGGCTTTCACAGGAAGATAATTGGGATACAAGAAAGGAAGGGTAAAGTCTCACCCAAGTCCTCCATGGTGCTTTCGTTGTGCTTGGTGGTGATTTTGGCTTTCAGCAGGCACGGCTTAGTGATCAGCCATGTTGATGGTCGATCTTTTTTCCGATGGTCCAAAGGAACTGCCTTGGATCAAATGGAAAGGCTGCTGCCCTTCCGTGATCTATCGAGGGTCTTCCTCATGGTCATCTCCCCTCCAGGGCGACCTATAACCCTTTTCAGGGTTGCCCGATGAAGGGAAACCAGGCAGCGGAGAGACTGCTTCCTCCGCACATCCGCCAGTGCTGCGATCTGGAACTGGAAGCCCTCTCTGACTTTTTTTAGAAGTGGTATTTGCTGTCTATTACTGTTTGCTCCATTCTGGCTTTATATGCTTGGCCTGCTGCAGCCAGAATTAGTTCTGGGTCTTCCTTCAATTTTCCTGCTCTTAGTAGGTCTTACTATTATCTGTTTTGCCTGCTATTTTTTAATATACTGGCCATGTACTTCTTTGCCTTGCAATAGAAGATAATATTTGTAGTTCAGGGTTGAACTCTGAGGTGGTTGGTGCTCTCTCAGCTTGGTGGTTTTCTTGCAGATGTTCATTACCAAACAAAGTAACATTATTAGTACTAGAATGGAGTTTGCTCTTATTTTTATATACTAGTGGCTTTCCCTGTCAGTATTGGTGGGAATATTCTTGGTGGTTCTTTACTTTGCCATGTCCTCTTTTTCTATTCTTCATTTGATCTTTCTTGTATGACAATTTGGTTTCTCCAGCACTCAGCAAGCCTTCATGGTATACTAGCTTCAGTGTATTTTCTTCACTATCCTTCAAATATCCTTCCAATATCCTTTTCTTCTTCTTCAACTATCTGGTGTACTTGCAACATTCTATGCCCCTTATTCTCCTTGGTAAAAAAAAAATAAAGGAATATGAATGAAAGGCATGATTCATTGTCATTATTTTCTGGTCTTCCTTTCCAGGGCTTTCAGTTTTCTTGAGACCAGTCCACTATTCTAGCTATGTATCCAATGACTATAATTGCCCAGGTATTAATTGCCTTGACAGCAGTGGTGGGATTCAAATATGTGAACAACCTGTTCTCTGTATAGATGCCGCTTCTGGAAGTCCATTCTGGGTCTGGGCAACAAAAATTAGCTACCAGTTCTGCCAAAGTGGTGCGAACTGGCGGAATCCCACCACTGCTTGATAGTCGTTCCTTCACTGAGTTTGTACTTTAAGATCTTCTTCACTTTCATGATGCATTCACTTCTAACCTTTTTCTTGATTTCAGTGCGCTTTATGTTAGCTTGAAGGATGCCCAGGTATTTGTAGTGATCATCTTCATCCAGAGTTTTGATGTTATTTCCTTCTGTTTTCAATATTTTTCCCTGTGTAATGATGGGCATGGCACATTTGTCCAGTCCATTGCAATATCTTTGCTGTATATAAGTACAGGGAGCAGGGACTCTTTCAGATTGTGTTTTTTCATACAGCTTCAGATTGATTACATAAAGGGGATGAAATAGTCTGGCAGATGTTTTTAATGTTTGATAGCCAGTTTGACAGAATAATACTTGTTCAGTATTTTTGACAGAGGAATCAGTGCAATGACAAATAGTAGTAGTGATAGTGAATCTCATTGAAAGATTCCTCTCTTAATATCAACTTCTCCTAGTGTGTGTCACCATTGACCAGCAACTACATCTTCTATTATTGTGCCATTGATTTTTGAACAAAGGTTCTGATGTTTCTAGTGACTCTTGTTATTTCTAGGCACTGGGTTATCCAATCATGTGGCAGGAAGTAGAATGACTCATGTTATTATTTTTATTTTAAAACATGGTTAAATTGAAGAAATGCCTGCTAATTATCCTTTTGATATAACCCAGCCAATACCTTACAGTCCACAGAAGCTGCCAGTGAAATCTGTTCAAATATAAAATTCTCAGCTGTGAAGTTGAAACTTGCAACTAAACTATTAAGAAGCTTTTAAATAGTACAGAAATACAGTAATATAAATATCCGAGAGATCAGTAAAAATAATCAAATGTTTTAAAAAAGGAGAATATCTAAGCTATGAGCCATTTAATTTTTATGCAAAAGTTCTAGGTCAATAGATATACAGTTTGATATACAACTTCTATCAAGCTATTCTAGCATAAAACTAACAAAAACATTTAGAAAATTTAAGGATGTTTAAAAATGACTTAGCAAGCATGTATCAAATGGCACATACTAAATTAAGGACAGGGAATAAAGAAAGGGAGACTGGAATAAGGAGAGGGAGAAGCAATAGACATAAATATCAGGAATTATTCATGCATGCAAGTTTAGTAATTTCCCAATATGAAGCCAGAGCTATACCACTCCTTGTTTTATTTTGTTTATTTGTTTTTAGTAGCAAATTGAAAGGGAAGATTTGTGGGCATAGGGTTAAATAGATATATTTCGAAGATCTAAAGGGTCAAGTTGGGGAAACATTGTCTTGGAGAAAATTTATCTGGCTATTAAAACGCTATATAAACTTGATGGCTCATAATCATTGAATAGATAAATAAAGACCGTGGTGGGATTCACCACTTTGGCAGAGCCGGTAGCTAATTTTTTGTTGCCCAGGCCCAGAATGGTCTTCCAGAAGCAGCATCCACACAGAGAAGTGGTTGTTCACATATTTGAATCCCACCACTGAATAAAGACCTTTGCATGCTGGCAAAAGAAATTAAGAATATAAGGAACTGAGATATCCAGATATTAGACTTGAAGATTCAGTCTGAAGATTGATCACCAGTATATTTTTACTGAACTGATTTTGAAGTGTCTTAACAATTTGATGGAGTTTTGCATAAAAGTAGTCCTTGCTTGCTGATTGACATGTGCAGTGACACTTCAAAGATACAAATTCTAAAAAAAAAAGTTTTCATCCAATCCTCCTGATCATCATAGCATCTTGCAGTCACATGACTGCCATTTGCTGGCTTCACAACTGACTTGTGACAAGCAGAGTTAATATAGAAGGCAGAAGTAATATTGTAAGCCATGATCACATGATTTTCCACTTAGTGACTGCAGTATTTAGCAACCAAGTTGCCATTCTCCATGATAATTTCTAAGCCAGGACTACCTCTACATGTAAAACGTCTTTCTATATAACAGATCAATAACCTGAACTGGACTGACTTGTTTTGGAAATCTAAATCAAATTACTTCCTTCCTCCAAATTAAGTCCTTTATTTGAATCACACCAATTCAATTTTCTCAAATGTATGATTGAGATTGGTTGTGTCCATCCCTAATAAGGCTTCCTTCAGGTTCAAAACATTATCTTGCTGTGGCAGTGGGATAGGGTATTCTGCGAATGGATGAAAAAACACTAGCATGTACACTAAGAGTTTATACTTACAGGAGACACAATTAAGGCATGAAGGTCACCTCAGCTGCCCAGCTAAAGCAAATAGGCTGCTATGTCAGCCAGCAGCTAAACTGAAAGATGTTGGAAGTTGATGATCACGTTAGTGACAAGCCATCCTTTCGTACTATGACAGAGATAGAAGTGATAAACCATTTCCATATTTTAGTAAGAAAAGAACATAGATAGGCAAGACAAAGTGATTAATGATATAGTGCCTGATTATGGGCCTCTGAAATCAGATGGCACTCAACATGCTACCGAGAAAATGCTAAAGATCTTTCAGTGTTTATCATGCAGCTAAATTAAAGTCTTCCAGATGTCTAGTTGCTGATGCTACCATGTAGAGAAAGAAAATCTGAAACTACAAACATCAAATTACAGAAGAAGAACATGAATGTGGGAAACTGCAGTGAATTATGAAGTGAACCACAGATTGACATCCTGGGCATCATCAGATTAAATTGGATTGGAATTGGATAGTTTCAGTCAGAAGATTTAATGGGAATTAACATTAGAATCCCTTTCCAAATATGCTATTGTCAGCTCTTTGAGGTAGACAAAGTCAAGAAACAGGTTCTACAAGAATGCTGGAATTCTACTTTACTGGTAGAGGATGAAGTAACAAAATTTTGTAACCCCAATAATATTTTCCTTACCTCTCTCTTATTCTGCAGGGAGATGAGGCAGAGGCAAATTGGATTTCTTTCATTTTTGTTTCTTCATTTCTTAGGCTTAAAACATGATTTTGTATAACTGTTGCCATATAGTTTCTCCAGGGGGTCTCTATAATTAATCTCAATGTAATGTTCATTTTAATAACATTAACCTTACCCAAAACAATTGAATAATATCTACTTAAATTACATTTGTACATTTAAATATATTTAATTCAACTTTATTGGGATAAACTTTGGAAGTATTTTATAGAATATATGCAAATTTTAAATCCTAATTTCCTACAATAGATATATTAGATCCCCAAATCAAACTGATTCTGATTTATAGTCTGAGTAGAATATCAGTCATATTGCTATATACAACTTCAGCAAGTTTGATAATATTACCTAATTATCAAGAATAATCATAATATAATTGGCTTAAAGAATATATAAGAAAGTTTAGATTCAATGTCAAAAGCTCCTATGCATTTAATATTGTGATAATGTTTAACAGAAGCATCCAGTGGTTCAAGAACTAAATTGAAAATTAGAGGCAAGAGTCTAGATGATTATCACAATGTAGTTTAAATGATTGAAAGACAAAATTCATTTGTGATAATTTTACCCATAGGATGCAGAGACCAAATCGTAATTCAATGAACAAAATGTAATCCAATAAAAGCTCATACCTTCTTAAAGTGCTTTTCATATATTCAATCTGGAATATATCAAAGGCTTTTTAACCATCTAACAACATTAGAGAGCTGATTCCAGTTTTTCTCAGTTATACCTATTATATCAATCACTTGATGAATGGTGTTGGATGCTTGTCTGTATTATGGATGATATTATTTTCAGTAGTCTCCTAGCTAATGTTGCAATTAATATTTTAGCATATGCATTAAAGTAATATATTAGTCTATTACTAGCACATCAGGTAGGATCTTTCTCAGGTATTCATGTTACTGAAGCAATTAAGAGAAAATAGATTAAATGATGGACTATAGAATACAGACTACTAACAACACAGGTGTCACTGAGTCTATAAAAGTTCTATACAATTTAATAAAAATCCATTTGGTCTGGGTGCTTTGCCCAATTTCATAAATTGCAATGGAGGAGGGAGGGTGGGGAAGAGGTTCAGGATAGCCTGAACCTCTTGGGATGTATCTAGTAGGTTAGAGGTTATAGCTTTAGATTTTCAGGATTCTGTCCATTAGGTGTAAGCAAATACTGGGTTGAATTTGACTGAATCTGCTGTCTCATCTTTAGGCTTCAGCCTTTTGTTTCAATTCAAAGGAGCCATTATATTTGGACTCATTGCCCCACCAATCTCACTTATTACACACATTGACATATATATGTTGCAACTAAGGGAAAGAGGGGCACATAATTAAGGCCGATTATCAGCAAACAGCCGGAAAATGCAAAGATGAAGTCAGAAAAGCAAAGGCTCAGAACAAACAAAGACTTGCAATAGAAATCAAGAATAATAATAAAAAAGTTTCTTCCAACATATTAACAACAAGAAAAAAGTTAAGGAAACTGTAGGTACACTAAAGAGAGAGGATGGCAAAGAAATAAGAGGCAACGGGGAGAAGGCAGAACTGCTTAACTCATTCTTTGCATCAGTCTTCACACAAAAAGAAACTACAGCCCAACATACCAAAAAAACCACTGCAAAAGACAAACTAGAAACAAAAATTAAAATAAGCAGGAAAATGGTAAGAGAACACCTATCTGACCTTGACAAATATAAATCACCGGGACCCAACAGACTATATCCCAGAATTCTGAAAGAGCTGGCAGATGTTATCTCAGAACCACTGCACCATATCTTTCAAAAATCCTGGAGCACTTGGGAAATACCTGAAGGTTGGAAAAGGGCTGATGTGATGCCCATCTTCAAGAAAGGAAAAAAATGGACCCAGAAAACTATAGACCAATCAGTTTAACATCAATACCTGGGAAGATCCTAGAAAAGATAATCAAAAAACAGATCTGTGAACAACTAGAAGCAAACAAAGTTATAATTAGTAGCTAGTATGGGTTTGTTCAAAAAGATCGTACCAAACCAATCTTATTTCATTCTTCGATAAAGTGACTAAACAAGTAGAGCAGCGAAATGCTGTGGAAGTAACTTACTTAGATTTCAGTAAGGCATTTGATAAAGGCATTTAATAAACCTACTCCTTGGTAAGCTAGAAAAAGGTGGAATAGACAACATCATCACCAGATGGATCTGTAGCTGGCTGGCAAACTGTACTCAATGAGTAATCCTCAATGGAGAGAAGTAAGCAGTGGGGTACCACAAGGTTCCATCTTAAGCCCAGTACTCTTCAATATCTTCATAAATGACTTAGATGAGGGAATTGAAGGGGAACTCATCAAATTTGCAGATGACACTAAACTGGCAGGAATATCCAACACCCCGGAAGACAAACTCAGGATCCAAAAAGATCTTGACAAACTTGAACAATGGGCCCTTTCCAACAAAATGAGTTTCAATGTGGAGAAAAGCAAAGTTTTACATTTTGGCAGGAAAAATCAAAAGTACAAGTACAGATTAGGTGAGACCTGGCTTAAAAACAGTAACTGTGAGAGGGACCTTGGAATCCTAGTGGACAATCACTTGACTATGAGCAGCAGTGTGCAGCAGCAGCCAAAAAAGTTAATACAAACCTGGGTTGTGTAAACAGAGGCATAGAATCAAGATCACATGAAGTATTAGAACCGCTTTATAAAATCCTAGTAAGACCACACCTGGAATACTGCAGCCAATTTTGGTCACCATATCACAAAAAAGATGTTGAGAGTTTGGAAAAAAAATCAGAGAAGAGCAACTAAAATGATCAAAGACCTGGAGATTAAAACAATATGAAGAACGGCTAGTCTAAAGAAAAGAAGAAATAGGGGAGACATGATAGCAGTGTTCCAGTATTTGAGGGGCTGCCACAAAGAAGAGGGGTCACATTATTCACTAAAGCACCAGAGGGCAGGACAAGAAACAATGGTTGGCAACTGATCAAAGAGAAGCAACCTGGAATTAATGAGAAAGTTCCTAACAGTGAGGACAATTAACCAGTCGAACAGCTTGCCTCCAGAAATCATGGGCACTCCATCACTGGAGATTTTTAAGAAGAGGCTAGACAGTCACTTGTCTGAGATGGTATAGGTTCTCCTGCTTGAGCAGGGGCTGGACTAGAAGACCTCCAAGATCTATTCTATTCTATTCTATTCTATTCTATTCTATTCTATTCTATTCTATTCTATTCTATTCTATTCATCATAACCAAATTAAATATATATTGTAATTTGCATATTTGTAAAAATAAACTGTAACCCCTCTCCATTTTAGACTCTTTTTTCCCTCCAGTACTAATTAATAAACCATGTTTTTGCTCAGTGAAGATCTGCTGATGTTTGATTTAAATGAACTCAAAAGTTCTTCTACAATCTACATACAAATACCTAAAAAAGAAGCTTGGTAGAGTGTGATAACTATTGTACAATATCCTTAATTTTACATGCTACAAAATAAAGGTTAGAATCATCCAACACAGATTATAGCCCTACCTGGAAAAAGAAAAATCAGATGTTCAAGCAACGTTTTAAAAAGGCTGAGGAACAAGAGACTTTACTACTGATGCAAGCTGCATAACCAAAAAAGGCAAAGAAATCAAAAAGAAGTCAATATTTCTCTGTGAAATTCTATGGAAGCAAATCTGGACTTTGCAGAGGCAGGATAGAAAGATACATCTGAACACTGATGCTGGAAAAGACTCTAGGGAATATCATGAATAACCCAGAAAACAAACATGGCTCATAGAACAATTCAAACTTGAGTACTCTCTAGTATCACAAGTGACCAGGCTCAAATTATTAGTTTCTGAACATCTAAAGACCAAGTTCTCTTGAGGTGATTATAATGCTGGGGAAAACGGAAGTAAAGAAAAGTGGACTGTCACAGTAGAAAGTGGTCAGTCATGAGAACTATGATAGAATAAGGAGTGAGAGAATAAAATCAGGCAGAAACAGTAACCCAGTGTAATTTTTTTTTGTAAAGGGATATGAGTGTGAGCAAGTATGTTCCACTCTCCAAAGTGATAGTGGGCTCTTTAGATAGTGGACCTGAGCAAACACACTCATTTTTCTTGCTTCTTCTTTTAAGGTTGTATATAAGAGACCAGGATGCAAACCTGTAAGTAGAAAGTGGCAGTATACTGCCAAGTGGTTTTCCAAAGAGCATTTTGCCAAGGTCGCCCTCACTACTGACAGCAATAAGAGTTACTTTCTTTTTGACCATTTACTTTTTGTTAAGCTTCCAGAGCATAGACAAGAGTTACTATAAAGAGACAAAAATGTATGCAAGTTTCCTGTTCAGATAAAGAGGCTGAACAGATAGACCACCTTTCAGACACTAACCTTGAGCTATCATACATATGCTTTCATATACAGTATAAGCAAGATTATGAGTGTAGGCCAAACAGCTATCAGAAGATCCAGAACCACTTGAGGGACTTATAAAGGTGGGACAAAGTCATGTGAAGCCCCAATCAAGGTTTCACTATTTATTTATTTATTTATTTTATTTTATTATTTATATGCCGCCCTTCTCTCCGTGGGACTCAGGGCGGCTCACAGCATGTTAAAACAATATAAAACATTTCCCCTATAAAAGCCAATTAAAAACCAAATATTTATAGCTGTGTCTATTAAAATCATTAAAATTGTCCCTATTTAAAATTCACCCTAGGTCAGTCCCGCTTGCTGAAAAAGCCATGTCTTGAGGGCGCGGCGGAAGGTTAGGAGATCCGGAATCGTCCGGATCTCGGGGGGTAGTTCATTCCAGAGGGTGGGGGCACCCACAGAGAAGGCCCTCCCCCTGGGGGTCGCCAGCCGACATTGCTTG
>NW_015388807.1:119507-132999 GCF_001527695.2 Protobothrops mucrosquamatus
ACAGCCGATAGTCCCGGGCCGGGGGATCTAAGTCTCCTGGAGACCGAGTAGGGGCCTGAGGACCGGAGCACCCACAAGCTTGTAAATAGCGTGTGCGTGCTCCCCTAACCTGATATGGTCCTCTGCTCCCGCCATATCTGCCTCTCCCACTGACCGTACTAATACCTCCCTCCTCCCTCAACCCCCCCCCCCCCCCCCCCCACCCTTTCTACACCGCAACCCTCAGACATGGCTGGTCCTGACCTAAGGTGATCCTCCCCCCTCCCAACCTCCCTTGTTCCCCCTAAAAATTTATTAAAACACCCCTTTAAAAAGAACCTTAATTTGGCCTAGAATCTGTTCTTCAACTGTTTTCATGGAAGCACTTCTGACTCAACATTCCTCATTGCCCAAGAAATAGTATTAGTGACCACTTCAGAGTTCACTGGATAAGACTTTAATCTGAAAAGAATGTTCAGTTTTCTAATGGAATGAATAGTACTGAATTATTTCATTTCATTTTCATTTTTCATTTTATTAAATTTATACCCCGCCCTTCTCCCGGAGGACTCAGGGCGGCTTACAGCCAGTTTAAAAACAATAGTACAATACCATACAAAATTTAAAAATGATTAAAAATAAATATTTGAATTGGCCGCTTCTACTAAAATTATATATTACTCAGTATGATTTTGTGCTATCATCTCAAGATTAGGTTACCAGCAATATGAAAACATCTCTTGAACTAGACGACACAATGCAAGCAAGCAGTAAAACAAATGAGATTTCCCTTGCTGCATGCCAAGGACATGAACAGAAGCAGCAACGTACGGCTTGCTACTGACTCAATTATTGGATTTTCTTATTTATTCGGCTGCTTTGACATTTAGACAGCTTGCTTTGTTTTTGGCAGCAATATAGCACATTGAAGAAAGGTCAAGCACATAACATTTTTGCCTAGATGTCATCTGTAATACCACTGGGTCTTCAAATCTCTTCAAGTGAGGCCTTGTAGCATCAGAACAATTGATTTTGAAAGGAAGAGTAAATAATCCATATTTCTGGTTGCAACATATGAGTTGAATCTATCTAAGCTTATTGCAAAGTGACTGCTGCCCTTTTAGCACATGAATTATATACTCTGCTTATGCAAAAGAATCAAAGATGCAAGAGTGCTTTCCAAAGCACCAGATCTGTCTTCTGTTCACTTGTCTGTAAAAACAAGCAGAAGAATTTAGAAGACATAATTTAGAATAACTAAAACATTGCCAGAGTCCTTCTTTGCAACCAAAATGGAAAAAACAGCAACTAAGGCATCAGCCAAAGCATGCAACTGAGTTTAGGGAATAACTCCAAGTTTCCTTTAAAACTCATTAAATCATAACTCAGTCACCTCATGCAGTCCAATCAACTAAGTCTTTTCTCTCTGCAATAGATTATTATAATAATCATATAATGCTAACAACACCAAGGGGCACAATAAATGACTTCATGTCACTAGTAAAGCCAAAGAATGATTTCTCTTCCAAAGAGGGAAGAAGGCAATTAGGAGCAATCATATGAACCACCTGAGCCATCTCTGTATTCCACTGATTATCCATGGCACTGAATGTATCACCATCAAACAATGTTGGAAATTCTCCAAGTGAATTTGGGAAGCCATCTGGATCCATAAGGTGACAAGTGAAAAAACTTACTATAGAGCAAGGGAGTCCAACCTTTGCAAGTTTAAGACTTGTGGACTTCAGTTTCCAGAATTCCCCAGCCAGCCTGAGCTTTATCAAACCAATATACTTTAAGACTTAGACATGTTATTGGAGACTAAGTCTAATCAGCCAAATACTTGTCAATGTTATACATTGACTGATTTATGTTATACAGAACTGATTTATAAGGAGATTCTTTTTTAAGAAAATCCCTTAATATTAACACAATATTCAGGCTTTTGTTGTTGCTTCATAGATAGCTTCTTGTATTTTCCACTATGTACCATAGGTGTGAATGGATTTCATGTTGTTCCATAGTTTTGAAAAAGTTAAATGCTATGCCAATGTTAGGCCAAATGCTAAAGCTTCTCGATGTTAAAATTTGTTGCAAAGGAATGGAGTTAAGAATGAAGGTGCCACAGATTTTTCTTTTACCTCACTGATGTCTTAAAAATACAAGCTTCATCATTGTATTGATAACAGTTAGGGTTTACTTGGAGTAATGTGTTCATCTCACATTTCAGTGAGAATACTAAGAATTCAGTGCAGGTGGGCGACATGTGAAAAAGCAATGTCTCCCATCATGCTAAGGAATTAAATGCTATTCAGAACTGGATCAAAAACACTCTAAAGTACAGGTGTCAAACTCGCCTCGTCATGTCACGTGTCGCGATGTGTCGTGGCTTTTTTTGCATTGCCAGAGCTGGCATGGGCGCAGCCTCTGCATGATGCAACTGGCCCGCTGGCCAGCAGTTTGACCCCTGCTGTAAAGCATAGTGGTCAATAAACTAAAAAAGTATATATATTTTTTCAACTTCAATTTCAGTTCAAATTGAAATGTTCAAATGTATCACACTAAAAAAAGACCGGGAGGAAATCAAACACTTATATATGCAAATTGGTAATTAATAGTATTTCATTCCTGTACTTCTAAAAAAAATGCTACTTTTCTTTCAGTTAAAAATATTTTTTTCTTAAAATTAGTAGTTGCAATTTAGATTTTTTTTTTTTTTACAGAATAATACCTGGTTTGTTTTTTCCCAGGAAAATTTGAAAACTGATTATACTTTGTGCTATTTTGCCCAAGCATTAAGGTTCTTGTTATATGTGTGTGTGTGTGTGTGTGAGAGAGAGAGACAAAGAGAGAGAGATTTAAATATATTATTAACTACTGATTATTTCATAGAAAGTAGTTGATACTCCAGTTATTGTTTACCTGCCAAAAGAAAAAAAAATGTAGACACACTAATGGATTAGAGTAAAAGCAAATGAGAAAAAGACAAGTTGTTTGAGAGCAAAATATTCTTTTGAAATAAAAGTTCATCTTGAGTTTAACAGTGGTGCCTAAAAGCCTACAAAAGAGAGTGATGGAAAGCACAATAAAAGGAGATTATAATGCTGTGCAGCAAAATTGTTTTAAATAAAACTATCTCTCTAACTTAACAACAACTACAGTTCTCTTTCTCTATCTTGAGAATTAATTATATCAAATACTGACAATCAAAGCCCCCCTGGCCCCTTCACTAATTATGCATATCAACATTGTGATGCATTTAATAGACATGACAGATTCATTTTATGGATTAAGGAATGTTTCTTAGTGGATATTTTCTAATGTTTTTAAAAATATATAGATTTGGTGGATTCACATTCCATTCTGCACATGGCAAGCTGTCTTGCAAACTGGAAAGGACAGCTTAATTAACTGTTTGATAATGAATTAAATTATTTTCTGAAAGTCAGTAGTCTTTTTTAATGGTGTAACGTATCTGCAAATTTGATAGCATCTTGCAAAAATCTGTTGAAAGACCAACAGAAGAGAATATTTGTATATTGCATAATGTAATATATTGTATAATATCCTAATGGAGGAACTGCCAACTCATACTAACAATCAAAACAGTAAACAACAACCTAATCAAGGAACCATGCAAAACACCCCAAACAACACTGATAGAGCAAGCCAATTGTATATAAACAGAGAGGAAACTCTACTCCCATCTAGCACTAATGATGTTGGGTAATGAAATGTTTGCAAGAAAACAACCAAGTTCCAAGAAACTCCTCCAGGTGTTGAAAGAAAAATAAACAGTAAGATCAAAATTAACAGTAAAATCACTCTCTAAAATTCCATAATAACTTGAGAGGAAATATCTCTTGAATTTCTGATGAAGGGTAGGAATTTAACATCAACACATTTGGCTTGCATTTCCAGTTAAACATATACTCCACATTCCAAATTGCTTTGAAAATGTATTAGTCAAAATGGAAACATGGGTGGTACATTCTTTGAAACAGGTGCTTTAGAATATGAGGGATGATACATATATATCACCTCTTCCAAACTGCCAGTCTTCTGCCCCCCCCCCTCCCCAGACTTCTAAGCAAGCCTGGAAAAAAAAAGACAAGATCCTTGTGAAATTCATTAAAAGTAGTTGTGGTTTAGGATGGGCTTATGCAGAAGCATGGAAGAAAAAATTCATGGTTACTTTAAATTGGGTTCATGCCTTACATATTTTATAACACTCTTTTTGAGCATGCACAATCTCATGCTTTATAGTGCAAATTGCAATATGCTAAATACCTGAAATCCTGGGAATCATTACAAATGGCTAATTTAAAAGATAGTGGGCTCCATAAATCAGTGTCCCACACAATAAATACTCAAAAAATTACTAACCCGGAAGGAAAGGAAAGGGTGCATCCTTTCTTACTTACCACTTTTCTGCTCTAAATATGTCTGTCTCCAATCTCTTCAATTATCATTATGGAGCATCACTTTATATTTAAATGTTATAATGTGCCTAATGCAGACAGCTCTACTGCTGTATTACTATGCAAGAATAAGCTTGATAAGAGCTACCTCCTTACTGGCAAGTATAGAGAGCAACAAAGTCAAGAGACTGGTGGGTCATTGTTCCCTCGATGTGCAACTATTGATTCACTATCCCATTGTGCAGTGTAATTTCCAAATCAACCGACTGATACTAGCTTAATTCATTTCCAAAATAAAATACAGTGAAGCCATCCTTCATATTACCAAAGAATGGCTTCTATCTCCCTATCCTAGACAGGCAAAGGAAAAAGGCCAAAGAATTTAAATTTTGAATCCACTATGAATGGGGCTTGTAGTGAATATATCAAAGTTGCTAGAATATTCTCATTGTGGTTTTATTTGATTTTCTGCAGGAAATCTATTTTTGAGACCTTCTGTGGAGACCTTGGAAGCCCATTCTTGCAGGGCTTCTGACAAGAGAATATACTAGGAATTTGTTGGACATTCATGGAGTTTAACTTACTTTCTTCCTGATCCCGATGTTGCCTCCTCCATTAAGAGTTATCACTCAGCAGCAGTTAATTAACCTCTCTCAATGCACTTCACTGGTTTTCAATTTGAATGAAAACTAAAGTGGAGAATTTCATTTCTTCTCAAGTATATAGATTTCAGCTTCCCATATACTCATCAAATTCAATGTTGACTGGAGGAGTTCTGGAAGCAAAGATCATCTATCCATCTGGAGCGCACTGAAGGTAAGAAAGTTCAGTTTAAATTGCTATCATGCTAGTTCTATTTGTCATAAAATACGCATAAGAGAAGTTAAGGAGGACAGCAACATAAACCAGAAGTGGAACAAAAAGTAAAAGTTAAACTCTTTCCCCCTGCTTCCAAATTAAAAAAATATATGCAGTCAACTTGTTGGGCGTTTAGGTTTAGCTGATGGTGTAATTTTAACCTCTGAGCAGTTAATATCAAGGTTCATTTTCAACCAATGTCCAGTTCTTATCTCTGCTGCCTTATTTGAGGTTATGGTGTAGCTCTGCCTTCCCCTTGCTATCTAGTGCTATCATTAACCTGAGGTCTTCATAGGGCATTAAAACTTGTAACACTTCTAGTTCTAATTTGTTCAAACAGTCTCTACTTCATTCTTAGAAACAGGTATGAGGAGAACAACCTACATCTAAGCCATATAATCTCATTATACGTGAGCTCATTTGATCTTTTGTAGATTTACAACCATTAATCTACAAAAAGAGCAATTATCCAAACCATTCTCAGAGTGATTTGTTGGGCTGAAGCCATTGTTCAGAGGAATAGCAAATCTAAAAAGTAATTTCCAAAGACATTTTTATAATACAGCTAATTAATTGCGTCTTTTTAAATCATAGAATGCTACTCCCACATTTACCTCAGAACCCTACATCAGGGATGTGTTGCTTTCAGGAGAAAAACACCAGATCTGAAAAAAATATTATCTCACACAGACTTTCACATTTCCTCTGGTGTATGGTGCTTTGCAGTTAAGAACAGTGGGAAAGGTGCTCTTTTTTTCTAAACAATATGGAGCTGGATGCCAAATATTTCTCATAGTTAACTACAGACTGCAGTTGCAAATAGTAAAGACTCCATTATCCACCCCGCCCATGTGAGATGGGACAGTAGGGCACTATTCAACTGCCTGCTCTTTCAGTTGGCACTACTGACAAAATTGCAGCTGAAAATTTCAAGGGGGAAAGCTTCTTGATGCATACAATATTCCCACATAATTTAAAACCCTGTGTGTGACTGACACAAGATTTACCTATCAGAGGTCTGCCCCAGATATGATACAAATCTGACAATGCTGCAATGGGAAGGCAGACTAATACTGTAAATATGGGCTTGTTGTCTCCACCTACCACAGAGTTGTCACCTAAGGAAGAAAATGTGGTGCGGTGGTCAAGGTGTTAGGCTAGGACTGGGGAGATTCACGTTAACTCAAGTTCAAGTGCACTCAAGTTCAAGTTCAGCCATGGAAGCCCACCAATTGACTTGGAGGCAATCACCCTTTCAACCCAACCTACTGTATAGGATTGATTTTGTCAAGGGAGTATTGTGTACAACATTATGAACACATGGAGGAAAAGTAGGATATAAAGGGAATATATGAATCAGCTCCTGGTTTGAGGCTGCAGTGAATTTTTGTATCTTCATTTTTTATTATTATTACCTTATTATTCTGAATTTAAAAAAAAATATTTCTGCCTCTTGCCTACATCATAGTTCCTGCATATTTTCATTAAGGTCATCTTCCTTACTCTCTACATGTTTGGATTAAAAGGCCAAGCACTGACTGTAAAATATTTATTCGAAAAAAATGCATCAATTTGCACTTCTTCAGTAATGCTTTGGTCTAATAGAAATCAATAGTCACTCTCAGGAAATCAGTGAAAGTTGACTTAGCTATGTGTCAATTAAAGAATCAAGACAGGTAGAATTCCTTACCAGTGACTGTGGCTCAGCAGGCACAACAAAAATATTGTCAGAGTCAGGTAAGTTTCCAGGAAAACAAATATATAACATAGTGTCAAACTACAGGAACTCTCCCAGGATCTGACTGCTTTCAGATTAAAGTTTTGCTGTTGCTCCTGCTTCCACCTGGGCAAAACTGATCCTGGTCAGTTCTGACTGTTGATCTTGGCCTGCTTGACAACTTTCTCTTGAGTAAATTGTTCCTTACAAGATTCTCCTCCCCTTCTCTGTCTTTTGGATTCTAACAGAATGGTGGCAATGTTCTCATATGCTAACACAACGAAGTGGCATTGAAATTTACAGGTATAGTGCTAGTGTCACAGAGAACATCTAATTTTTTGACTTAAAGAAAAGTGCTTCGGGATTGTTGTTGTTTTTAAATTTTATTCAAACAACTGATATAAAAAGTAAAAATAGTTTCATTTCTTCAATTTCATATTTTAGAGCTTTAGAGCTTTTGTTCTTCCTTCCAGATAAGGCAGAGTTTCAAAAATAGCTGGGTTTTTTTCTGAATTCCAACTTTGATCTTCAGTTGTATACATGTGCAGATTATTAGATGACCTTAACATATCTGTCCTCTTTCTAAGACTATCCTGATTCTACTGTTAAGAAAGGGCTTTTAGATATTACTGTAAGTTTTCATTTTTTTCTTGATTAGATAAATGGGCAGCTATTTTTTTATTGGCTGCTGAGTCTTTGACAAGTAGATTTTTAAAAAATCATATTCAATTATACCAAAAGTCTCCTGTGATGAGTAGGTAAATTTCCAGGTCTGTCCTCTTTCTCTTCAGAACTTGTCCCTCAGATGATGGAAGGGAAAGTAATTATAATTAAGATGGGAGTTTCAGAAAACATTACATAGACATCAGAAAGAAATTGAAAATAACCCTACCTTGATTTTTTGTGGTATAAGATGGAGTAGAGAAACAGTTCAAAATTCTTCTGTTCCACCCTATAACAATAAATAACATTTGTTCATGAAATCCATGCTGTGTTCCTTGACTATGTCTACTGACAGATGGCACCCTCAAACACTTCATAGACTTCAGACAACTCATGAATTAATCAGTCTTCAACAACGTAAACAATGCCCAATCCATAGGGTAACTACCCCACATGTCTTTGAATTGAAGTCAATAGTCCATCTTTAATAGCCAATTCATCTGATGCAGAGTGTGCCTACTCAGTCAGTTATTTGTGCCCACAGGATGGTACACATTACACATCTGTTCTACAAGCTATATTGGCTGACAGTTTACTTCTGGGTGAAGTTCATGGTGCTCGTTTGACCTTTAAGGCCTACATGATATGGAACCAGGTTATTTGAGGGATGGCTTCTTTCCAATTACATCTATCCATCCCATAAGGTGGGGGAGGGGGAATTGAGGGTCCCATCTGCCAAAGAGTTACATATGATGGGACCCAGAAAATATACCTTTTCAGCTGTGGGAGTCATCTGGAACATTATTTCCCCCAGTGAGCTTAGTTCCATTCCTGCTAGCCTTCCAGAAAGCTCATAAAATGTGGTTTTTCTAATCTTGGGGATCCCATGAGGAACTGTGAGGTTATTATACACTGTTTAGGTGACTGTTGTGCTCCCATAATCTTGATTTTTGCTTTTTTATTTGATTATTTTAATGGGTGCAATATTATTTTCATTGCTGCTAATTGTACACTGCAAAATCAAATTCAGTAACATGGGTAGCTATATAAATTTACTAAATAAATAAATAGCTGTCCAAATCCATGTTAGCTACTAGCTTTCCCTTCCATTTCAAAGTTTCCTCATTCCAACAGCCCTCATAGATGTTTTAATTTATCTTTCTTTGCAACCTTTTCTTCTCTTATGTAATAGTTATTTCAATAGAATCTAAATGAAAAGCTACCCTCAGCATTTTATCAGCAAAGTACAAACTGTTTGATTTAGGTGTTGGCATGGACACTTGAGAAGCAATGGCTAAAGGCAAACTCAACACAATCAAAAGCAGCAGGGCATAATTCCTCAGAGAGAGTTCTCCCTGGTTCTGTTCTATAAGAATGTATATTGTAAAGGCAAGGTAACTACTCCTGTGCTGGCTCAGGTGCTGATGCTGCTCCCTTTTTGCTGCTACCTGAGATATTGGGTCCTTCTAAGCCAGGGGTCTTCAAACTTGGTCCGTTTATGACTTGTGGACTTCAACTTCCAGAATTCCTGAGCGTGCTGGCTCAGCAATTCTGGGAGTTGAAGTCCACAAGTCATAAAAGGGCAAGTTTGAAGACCCTCGTTCTAAGCCTATTTCTACTCCATATACAAGAGTAATTTAATATGCAGATGAATTCATTCTTGAGAATGGTTTCTGGGTCTTTCACCATACCCAAGAGATAGTGTTAATTTAAAGGTGTGGGATAAACTACCCTGATTTACCCAACTTAATCCTTTACTAAAGTTGCCATGTTGCCATGGAGTTCTGAGATGGACATCCAGACAGAACACAGACATGATTATTATCAATCGTATTAATCATGATCATTACCTATGTGAACTATGAAAATGGATTTACTCATTTTAAGTACACAGTGAAGTGTTTGGTTATTTATTGTATATTTCTTGTTTCTCATTTATCCTAACATATTTAGTGTCATCCTAGAGCTTATTTTTCTATTTGAACTTTATTGGATCTTTGTTTTACTCCATTGCTGTTCTTTCATTCCCAATTGTATTTCTCTATCATATATGTTAGGCTGGCTCTAAAAATGTCCCAACTGGATTTTAGAATCTTTCTCTTTTTTCTGGAAGTGATTTTATTTAACTCTTCTGTAGCCTAATTTTAGTTCACCTTTTTAACCTACCAAATCATAAAAACCTGTGCATTTTCTATCTCAGAATTTTTATCTATTTATTCATCCATGTCCTCTTATTTATGTAGCGGCCTGTCTAATAACTCTCTCTTGAAACTGTTTTCTGCTGTCTCTTGCCCTCTTTTCTGCATCTTCTATCTTTCAAGGCTGGTTATTTTTGTGGGTTTTGGTAGCCATCAGGATAGCTACTTTGAAGCCAACTTTCTTATGTTTTTCTCTTAGAATTGATGCTGTTCTCTGCTTTTCTCACCATTTGCTATTAACACAACTGGGAATGAAAATGGTTGCTTGGCATTTCGGAGCGACAAAAGGAAAAGAAACAAACAAAAAGCTATTCCTTTTTTTAACCGTCCCATCTTCTCCTTATTTCACCCCTCATCATATACTGCCCACAACTGCTAAATATCTTGTTCCCTTTCAAGACTACTTTTGCAAGTATCTAGGATCACCTCCCTAATCCAGTTTCAGGAATACTTGAGAGACCAGCTTGTGCTGTAAGTCTGGTCCTACCAACTCCTAATTTATTTGGATGTCTAACTTCTGTCTTCCGGTCTTTGTGCAACCTTTATTTTCCTTCTCCTCCTTTTTCTCTCCCATCATCACTACAGGACCATGCTTTGAAGCTCAGGTGTTGACAGCTACCTGTTCTAGAATACTCATGTTTCTTTTTTCAACAGTCTGGGCCCTAATTTTACCCATGCCTATATGCAAAACTTGCAAGAGATGGGCAAACAATTTTGCTGCCTCAGGCAACCTCTGACACATGTGGCAAAAATTCAAAAGTTTATTTATTGGCAGTAAATAATTTGTGAGTATATCTCTCTGCTATCAAATAGTGTTTATTGGTATTTTTGCAGCTCCAGTGTGGCAGTCCTATTTTACGACTTCTCTCTATAGAACATCCCTCTATAGAATTTCTATTTGTAGTGTTTTCTCCATCTGTTTTATTAAAGGGATATCCCTATATATGGCAATTGCCTGAAGAAGTAAACAAAAGACCTTGGGATTTCCAGGCATAAACTGTGTTACAGCTGTCAATTATGGAGGAATCTCAGATGCATCTGTCTTGCACTGGCTGATAGGGCAAAGGGATGTCAACAGACAATATTAATTTAGCTGCTCCATAGAAGTTGACCAATTGTCCTGGGGCTAAACAAGAAATTATTTCTGAGCACAGAATGAGATATGTCTCTAAAACTACTTGTTTGAAGAAAGTGATATGAAACTATTTATATCTGAGCTTCACAGGTTCAGATCTGAGACCTCCTCAGGGACAATTTATACCTCACAGTGAATATTCATTCACTCACTCACTTTATAGCTAAGAGGGAGATCTGAACAGAAAACAGGAAATATCATGATGTCTCTGGCCAAAATAAATGAAAACAAAGCCAAAGCATACAACTAGTGAAAATCAAGGTGAGTATATAGCATAAAACCAAGCTACAGTTCTGCCTGGCATGCTATCCCAGTCAAATTCTTGTCGATATAAGTGTTTTTTGTTTCTTAATATTCAGCACAATGAAAATGAAAACTTTTTGTAAGAGAAATGAAAATCCCTGTTGTTACATATATCATCTTGTGGTTATAAATCTTTGTTACCTAATTCTCAAAGACCAAGGGAGCATCAGATGGGAGAAGGAAGTTGCTCCTAAAGTACTATTTTCCCCCCACTTCAGGTAGCCATACCCGTGAGAATTCAGTTCAAAGGATCTATTGGTTCTAACTGGTCCCAAATGGAGTAAATTTAGCAACTGACAGCAGTGCTTACCAGAAAACAAAATATTATTGACATAAAAATCCTCCCTATTGTCTGCTTCTTCACAGGAAGGAATTCTAATTTCTCTTCACCAGGTGGTAGCTCCTTTAAGAGGAATGGGTGGAATATCTTAACTGGAGTGCAGCTATATAAGAATTCTCATTTTATCACCCTTTTCTTAGGCCGAGACAAGTAAGCATTCAACACTTTAAACCCAGTAATCAGAGGAAGTAAAACTATACCATAAGGCAAATCTGTCATTCTTCTAAGTCAGGGGTCTTCAAACTTGGCCCTTTTATGACTCATGGACTTCAACTGCCAGAATTCCTCAGCCAGGCATGCTGGCTGAGAAATTCTGGGAGTTGAAGTCCATGAGTCATAAAAGAGCCGAGTTTGAAGACCCCTGTTCTAAGTCCTACCCAGGAATGGTGAAGTTTGTAATATGTTCTGTCCAACGTGGCACCCAATGAAGCCAGTGATGGAATCCTCCCCACAGAGCAGCCAATTTTGTCAGGTAACCATATCAGCCTTAATGACATCAGTTTTTCTTCCTCTGTTCCATATGAGATGAGAAAGAAATGAGGCAGTTTGCCTTACTCTACAGTAAACTATTGGACAGCCCAATCTGACACATGCTGGATAGAGAAGATTAGCTGGTAGCATAATATTAATAACTATAGCCAAGAAATGACAGCCAGAATTCTCCAACCCCTAGGAAGAGCAACAGCCCACAAACCGACAGCCACACCTCACCAGGAATTATCCAGAACCAATGAAAGATACAGAAGAATGAAAGAAACAATGTAATCTACAAAATCAACTGTAACCATAGCAACCAATTCTACATGGGACAAACATCACGTCAGTTAAAAAAAGTAGGATCCATGAACACTGGCTGGCAGTCAAACACCATGATGCCAAATCTTTAATCTCTACCCACTGTGACACCAAACAGCACCAGTTCAATTGGAACAACACAAAATCTATTGGCCACACTACTACCTGCCATGCTCGTGAGTTCATCAAAGCCTGGCACTCCACAAGTAATTCCATCAAGAGACACATTGACCTACAACCAGTCTACAAACCTCTCAGAATCCAAATCAACCACACAGCCAACCAGAGACAGAACTGATCCTCAACCAACCCACACAAGCCCCCCTTCCACCAGCAGTTCACCTCCCAATGACCCTGACCTGTTGTAACTTCCCCATCACAAGACCCATCACAAGACTCACTGATGACTTACACCTGACCCATCACAAGACCCATCACAGGCCCTCACTTGACACACCCATACCTGAAAGCCTTATAAACAGAAGAACACTGACAATGACATCCCCTAAACTCTGCTGAAGATGTTACCCAACCTGGTAATGAAACATTTAGAAACCAATCCACAAGCTGGAAGAATAAACCGTCACCTGAGCTACCAATATCCAGCACTATTGCAAATTAATGACTACTTAATCATTTTGAACTATGAAATCTACCATGTGATGAAACATCTTCTAGACCAGGGGTGTCAAACTGCCAGCCCACAGGCCGGACATGTCACCAGGAAACCATGCCGGCAATGGAGAAAAAGCTCCAATACATTGTGTGATGTCACGTGATGTTGCCAGTTTGACATGTCTGTTCTAAACTCACGAATCCTTCTTCTATCAGTATCAGAGCAGCAGTAGTCAATGCATTGATTCATTGTTGCAAGAAAAAGCTCTACAGCAGCAGTTCTCAACCTATGGGTCGCGACCCCATTTGGGGTCGATCGACCATTTCACGGGGGTCGCCAAGCAAGGCTGTCCGCCATTTTTTTTGTCCGCCATTTTTTTCCCCTTTTCCGGTGGGTGCCTTACCTCCCTTGGGCTGGGCCAGCTGGTGGTCGGCCTGCTCCGTCTCTGCCGCTTGCCAGCTACGCCT
>NW_015388807.1:133304-157829 GCF_001527695.2 Protobothrops mucrosquamatus
ACAGCAGCAGTTCTCAACCTATGGGTCGCGACCCCATTTGGGGTCGATCGACCATTTCACGGGGGTCGCCAAGCAAGGCTGTCCGCCATTTTTTTTGTCCGCCATTTTTTTCCCCTTTTCCGGTGGGTGCCTTACCTCCCTTGGGCTGGGCCAGCTGGTGGTCGGCCTGCTCCGTCTCTGCCGCTTGCCAGCTACGCCTCGGCCGGCGCAAGGGGCGGAACCACACATGCGTGGCGCTCCCGGGCAGGGAAAGTCCTCAACTTACGACCGGTTGGGTAGTCCTCGACTTACGACCGGTTTAGTCCTTGACTTACGACCGGTTAAGTCCTCGACTTATGACCGGTTGGGGGTCGCGGCATTAAAAAGGTTGAGAATCACTGCTCTACAGTAATGCAAGTGCATAAGTGTTCATGTATTTCAGATTGAAGGTCTGAAGTAAAACGTTTGTTCTATTCTTGTCATACTTCACTATGTCATCCAGAACTTTGAGACAAAAGGTGGAACAGACTCTCTGCTGCAGATGTTATCCTCTAACATATGGAAAGCTATGGGGGCTTTAATTAAGACACAACAGAGTAAGAAACAATTGAATTATTCCCATTCTCCCCTCCCTGGGATTCTAATATGAAGAGGCAAATAGAAAGGATGTAATGCTACTATAAACCAATTCTGTTAGTTTAAATCTGACAGTTACTGATTAATTAATCAGTTAAATTAGAAGCTGCTTGATTCTGAATTTGTCTGGGCAGCATACATATTAAACGTTTTGAACAATAAAAACAAAAAAATCATGAACATCCAGAATATTGCCACACAATGCCCCCAAATGGAATTTATGGCTATCAATCTGTCTTAAAATAAGACAAGATATCACAGTTTCTTAGGACCAACCATCCCCATTGTAACGATAGCAGATACTTTGCTACTTGCTAAGCTTGCCTTTAAGGAGGAATACAGTAGCCTCAATTCAGGAAGTTCTGCATAAGACTACTAACCTGCAACAAGGTGGGATAAATTTGACTGCTAGTGCAATGCAGTGCACATAATGTTGGACAAACTCCCAAGAGTTACCCAAAGAATGGAAAAAGAATGAGTTATAAATATGACAGATAAATAATGTGTTTATCCAAGAAATTCTACTGCTTTGTTCTCTTGAATAATTAATTCTTGGACTGTTTTCCTTATTATCTGACATTTATAACATTGATGAACAAAAAAAGAGTATTAAGTATAAATGGACTTCACTACTCCCCGTGTCACAATTTCATTCATCAAACTGTATATTACAGCATACAGAATCACACTGAAATGGAATGAGCAATGCTGACACCGATACATTTGATTTGGCTATAGCGATCTGGGATAAATTAGTTACTGCTGGCTGGAAACTGAATTATAATTTGCATTAGAATTGAGGGGTACCTTCTTCTTTTATTCTGCATCTCAATTCTGAAGCCTCAAGGCTACAGGACAAAAAGGTCAGGTTATTTTAATTTGTCAGTTTTCCCCCCAAATCAAAACCAATGTCAAATTGGTGAATTGCAATCCTTTGTAACCACCTGGGTATCAGCTTACCAGCAAACAGTAAGATACTATTTTCCTATCCAGTGAAACTCTATGTACCAATACATAGTTTTAAAACTGGGAGAAAATGTAAAAAGTGGAAGCTGTCACTTGGTAATCTTGGAATTTCCCAATGGCCTCTCATAAAAGTTTTAATTAGTTCTCTTTAGTAAGTGGACAAAATGGGAAAAGCTAACACTACTTTTGGCTGCTAATCATGATGATTCCATATATTCTCAGTACAGAGGTGGCATGTCTGCAGTTACCAACTGGAATACTATTGTATTCATGGCAGTGTAGAACTAAAATACTGGACTAATTGATCCAATTAAGTTCTGTGTACTTATTAACCAAAGTTGCTTGCATCTATATGAACCCACAACTTTTGTTCAGTGTATTCAAAGTTGTCAGGGTATCCAAACAAAGCATATCTTGGCTTACCTTTTTTAATCCTCTCACCTGGCCTGTTTTTCATTTACCATCTCCCATTTTTGCATGCAAAGCACCTTCCTAGAAAGAAGATAAGCTAGCGATCATTCCTTTTTTATATACTTGCATTTTATTTATATAGCATTTGATTGGAAGCATAGAATTTCTATTAAATGGGAAAGCCACATTTTGGGACAATACTAAAACCTTCCCTAACACTTCAGAAGCTTCATAATGCATTACTTTCTTCACCCCTTCCTTATAATTTGCTCTTGAGCCTGTGCTCATTTAAGCTATGCATGCTATAGAAGTAGTATACTAAAAACCAAATTAAATGGAGACAGATTGGTATCTTTTACCTCCAAAGCTTTATGTGATTGGTCTTATTAAAAGCACAAATGCCAGCACTAACTATTACTCTCCGTTAGAAAATCCAGTTAGTGGTTATAATTCTGCATGGTCTCTTATCTGGATCTTTAAACTACACTGACAATACATAGGACTGTTAAGAACGTTTTAAATCACTTCATTTAAAAATGTATTTTTAAAATATATATAATTTGTTTTCTTAACAGTTATACAAATGCCATTTTTTTAAAAAAAACTAGGTCAGTTCATTATTATAGCTATTTTCATCCTTTTTACTTTTTACATCCTTTACATCCTTTTACATTGTAGAAAAGTCCATTGACTTTGATTAAATGCCATTTCCAACATAGAAAAATATATGGTTGTCTAGTATGAAACAAGCTCCCCTATAAAGAGAAAAGGTGAAATTTAGATTTTCTCAAATTATCCTTAGCGACCTAGAGCCTTTTAAATAACCAAACATGATGTTTACAGCCCCCCCCACCCTACCCCGGCTACATTAAGTTTTACTTTCTAAGCATGGAAATGGTCAAGGAAAAGTAGAAGTTCCTTCTTATCACAGGGAACATTTTACTAGAAGCCTTTGATTTCAATGTTTTGTAGAATGAATATGGATGATTGCTTTAAAAACCTCTTTAATTATTATGATCCTATTAAATATTACAAATCTGTCTACTCTAATCATCTGCTTTTCTCTTTTAAAAAAATCCCCAATATAAACAGATGGTTAAAATGTCTGTAGAACTAATGAGAAAAGACAGCATTTGGGGTGGAGATATACCCAAAATGACTTTTACATAGTTTATTCCTATGTTGACATCATTAAAGATATTATGTCTTTGTCTAAATTACATTTAGAATATAGGACAGGAATCTTAACTTTCCTGATTTTTCAACTTTTTAATGGCATATGTTTTGACTTCTACTTCTTTATGAAATGCAATTAACCATGCATTTAATTTTACTTAAAAAAAAACTATTAGCACAACTGGAAACTAGCTCTTCTGATATTATAATTGGTCTCTTTTTTAGCAATAGCTCTACTGAGTCTTCTGCATTAATGGTAGCAAGGCTTATTTGAAATATGCTAGGACAAAAATATAATTTTGATCCTTAAACAAAAATAAAATTACACTCTGGGATAATCTCAGCTTCAAAGCTGCAAATGAACACTTGGGCAGAGGGAAGTACTGAGTATTAGGGATATTAATATTTTAGATTTATTTGTTTGTTTGTTTATCAAATTTATATAGCCACTCCTCTCATGAGAAGTGACTCTGGATGGCATATAGCAATAGCACTTAGACTTATATACCATTTCATAGTGCTTTACAGCCCTCTTTAAGCAGTTTACAGAGTCAGCATATTGCCCCCAACAATCTGGATCGTTATTTTACCAACTTCAGAAGGATGCAAGGCTGAGTCAGGATTGAACTCCAGACTGTGAGTAGACTTAGCTTGCAATACTGCATTCTAACCACTGCACTATCATGGCTCTTTGACAATATAATTTATTGCCGATCAATAATTTAAATCAGCTGAATTTTAAACCATTTGCAAGGAAATTTTCTGAAACTGAAAATGATAGTATATTCAATTAAAATATCTCTTTGACCACCCATTTGGTCTAGAAACATTGTCATCATATGCATTTAATTTGGGGTTTATCTAAGTCTACAATATTATTTTATAAAAAATCAAAGGCAGATAAGTTATTTGCAAATACTCTGGAATAAAAAATTGAAATACCCCATGTAAATGAACAAATTGTTATGCATTTTTAAAGATTACACAAAAACATATGCATATGTTTACTGAAATTCTCAGATAATCAAATAGCCACCCAACATTTTTAACACATGTTGGAGATGTAAAGCGGTTGATGGGACACATAATGTGATATGAACATCTGCTATTATTGCACCATATATTGATATTCACATGTTTGTTAAGTAATGTAATCAAATACATATATTTTAAGATGTATATTTTAAAACCTACTTTTGAATTATTAAAGTAAATTATTAAGTTAAAGTCTTCTAAGTAATTGAAAAACTCCTTGGTGTATTTGTTTACATGAAGTAAGTGAACATCAGAACTATTGCTAAACACATACGTATGTGTGTGTTGTCTTAAATAAAAACAGCACTTGGCTGATAAACCAAGACAAAGGTTTCTAAATCTTTAAGCTTTTTTATTATTTTAAAATAGCTTAATAATTTAGCTATTAGTCATTTGTCTTTCTTTTAATCCCTTCCTCTCCTAATCTTGTAGAACTCCATAGGATATGAATTTGAGTAAGCATATGAACTTGGGAAGCTAAGCACATTAAAGAATCAAAGTGAAAATAATTTTCACCTTTTTGCACATTGAGTTTTTAATCTAAAATTAAAATTAAATGCATTATCCCAATTAGAGCATGGAGCAAAACATCAATTCTTGATCAGCTAATTGTTTAAGAATGATTGTTTTTAAGACAGTTGGAAAATTTTGGAAAGGGGGCTTTGTCCGCCACCACCAATTCCCAAACACATTATATGAAAGCCATTCTAAGATGTGAGAGTTTGGGAGATGGCCAAATTTTTCCCTGCCCAATCATGAAGACTCTGAGGTGATCTTAAGTTATTTTCAAATATTTGATATTTGATACACTAGTTATTCAGCTGTATATATGTCCACTCAAAACCCAAATGAATTTACCTGCACTGATTCCCATGTACTTAGGATATTCTTATATCCTATATTACACTCCTATTTTATAATCCTATATAATATATAGAATATATCCAGAGAAAATATTACATAGTAGAATCCATGACAAGGAATAAAACCTTTTCCAGACTCATAGAACATATATAGCTTTATTTTTAATTTATTTAAGATGTATTAAAATGAAACTCCAGGAAAGCTAATTCAGTCGCACTTGTTAAAAACAATGGTCAGACATAAATTCTTTGATGGCAAAGCAATTTAGACATAACTAATATTTATGGTTATCTATCTTAGTCTTGAAGATTAAACCACTACCTCTAAAATATGCTTATTTATTGCAAAGCATGATACATGAAATTTATTGTAATGCAGGATACATGTAATATAGGATAATGTAATGTAAAATCCTGCATTTTAAAGAAAGGAGAAAAACATAAGGAAAAAAAATAAAGCAATCTTCCAAATAGTAATGTTTCTTTTTTTCCCCTCCCATTTAAGAATAGTTCAAGCTAAAACCGTGAATAACTCTAGAGCAGGCAATTATTACCTGGCTCATTTGTGCTAATTCAATGTTTTTTTAATAGTGTTAAACATTATTAAAAAGCCAGAGTGTCAAAATAGCTTTCAATCAGAGATTAAAAATTTTATGATTAAACTGTTGAGAGTGCAAATAAATAAGATTATTAAGAAGAACAGATAAATAAAAGGTTTAGAAACCAGAAGACTGAGTTCTAGCCCACTTTAGGCATGAAAAGCAGCTGGGTGACTTTGGGCTAATCATTCTCTCTTAGTCCAACTCATCTCACAGGATTGTTATTGTGGAGAAAGTAGAAGAAGTAAAGAGTAATACTGTGTTTCCCTGAAAATAAGACCCAACCAGAAAATAATGGGTCTTTTGGAACAAAAATAAATATAAGATCCTGTCTTATTTTCGGCAAAGCACGGTATATGTTTGCCACCTTGAATTATTTATAAAGTAATAAAGGCGGGATAAAAATCTCATAAATAAATCAATAGCTGATTCAAACCCACACTGAGCAAATTATTATGTGGTTGCCAGACTGAAGAAGGAAATGTTGATAAACAAACAGACATCTCTCTATTTGTCTGTCACCATGTCTATCTACATCTACATGTCTACATCTCTCCCTCTCCCTCCCTCTCCCTTTCTCTCTCTGAAGATGAAGCTAAGCAATTAAAGATGAAGTCCTGTACCCATTTGCTTACAAGTGACACACATAGGATTACATGTTTGATTAATTAAAAAATGAGAATAATTATTGCCATCTCCATTATTTCAATGGAGACAAGAAATATGAGGATTGTTTGGTCAAGCTAGTGCTCTCTAGACGTGTTTAACTTTTACTGTAGAATTCAAAGCAAGCTGGTAATTGAAATCTAACATGTTTGAAGAACACAAGTTTAGGAAAAGCTGAGCTGGCAGCACAAGATAAAAGAAAAAAAACTTTATGCAGTTATTTTCCCAAAAAGAAATTTTATCAGAGTAGTCAACTGAGCAAGCTAAAAACTAATGCCTTTTAGGTTATTAGTGTACAAAAAACTTTTGTGCCTTGGTCTATATAGCACAGCAGTAAGCACACACCAGGAATATTTATTTCAATAAAATGGAATAAACATTTCTGTATGGAAATTGAATATTTCCATGCAAACAATGCTTTGTTAATTATTTTGACAGGATAGGACAGGACAGGAGATGAGATAAGATGAGATGAGATTAAATTATCTTTATTGTCATTATCCCCACTCTCAAAAGAATATATATATATATATATATATATATATATATATATATATATATATATATATATATATATATATATATATATATATATATATATATATATATATATATATATATATATACACACACACACACACACACACACACATATACCCATACCCATATCCATACCAATACACACATATATGTCCTTAATAATACTAAAAGTGTGAATCCTGGGCATCATAATACTAATTAAAAGAAAAGCAAACACCAGGATAAAATAACCAGACCGTTTAATGCAAACAAGCCTGTAGCTAAAAAGTCACTAAGCTTTCGTCGGCCAAACTGCCGACATCATCAAAGTTGGAATACAAGGAGATCTGGGAGCCGATTTATGTAACCGCCTGCGTCTGCGCCTGGCTTCTCAAGCGCATCATGGGCCCATTAACTTGCCATGGGCAAGTTTCCAGGTGCGGAGCAACTCGACGCATTACGGTCAAGCACAGTTAATGGGCCCATGACACACTCGAGAAGCTGGGCGCAGAGGTAGGCAGTTACATAAATCAGTTCCCAGATCTCCTTGTATTCCAACTTCGATGATGTCGGCAGTTTGGCCGACGAAAGCTTAGAGACTTTTTATCTACAGGCTTGTTTGCATTAAACGGTCTGGTTATTTTATCCTGGTGTTCGCTTTTCTTTTAATTAGTACACACATATATACATATACATATTTTGTATACATAGTGGAAAGAGGAAACTTGAGAGTTCACAAGGTTGTTACTATATGGAAATGAATTTAATGTGACTGAATCTAGATGTTCTGCTTTGGATACTATGAAGCCCCCTCCCAGAAGGTAACAAGGAAAACTGGTCATGGAGAGGATGTGTAGCATCCCAGACAATACTGTGGACCCTGATCAAGCAGCGCTTATACGCCATGTCCTGGATAGAAGGAAGTGAACATCCAATAATCTTTTCTGCTGTCCTCACCACTCTCTGCACTGTCTTTCTGTCTGAAGCACTAATGCTTCCAAACCAAACAGTAAAGCAATTTGACAGGATGCTCTCGATCATCCCTCTATAGAAAGTGGTAAGGAGAGGGGAAGGACCCTGTTTTCTTCTCATTCAATGCAGAAAATGCAGTTGCTGCTGTGCCCACTTCACCAGTGTCTCACTACAGATTAACTACAGATGCCAAATGAAAAATGCCAAAGAAAATCATATACTGTCACCAAGAAAGACTATTTATTTTTTCATCACATTTTTATACTACCCATCTATGCCTATCCTTGTACCAGATCCTACTTCAACAGCTGCATGGTAGTAACATCAGTTGACAACAAATCCCACATTTGGTTAGATAATATTATAGCAATAATAGCCATAGGGATTTTCCTTTTGTTTAATATAATAGATGAGAAATGGGTTAAGAAGGTGGCATGAAGAGGAAATTGAACTAAAGTTATAGAGGAAGAGAAAGAAGGAATTAATGACAAGCAAGCAAAGATAGAATGGGGCAGTCTTGGTTTGCTGAAAATATACAGTTTGCAAATACTTCCAAATAGGAGTCATCATTGGAATTGGTATGCAAAGAAGATGATGTTTCATGGGATAAATCTATCTTGCACAGATATATAGAGAGGGGAAAAAGGGACAGTATATACCAGAAAGAAGATTCAAGTTCTGCTAATGGGAAGAAATTACCAGCTGAGTTTAATCGAACTCCTTGATTAAAATGTTGGAGAATTTAGCAGCAACTACACTTTAGGACAGGAAGTACTGCTGCAAGCAGAGAGATACTTATATTTTAGATTTACAGAGATGTCTAAATTGTAGATCAAGCTGTTCATAAATCATTGACTACCTTTTAAACTCATTTGAAGATTCAGGAGATAAAGGAAAACAATAGTTCTGTTTTATGCATTAGATGAATTCTGCTTTCCTAATTATCAGAAGGGAGAAAAAACAATCAGAGCGACTGATTGCTTTCTATTCTCATGTTAAAAATAAAGGGGGGAAAAGTCAGAATAACTTTTCTATAAAGATTGGTCTGGTCAGCTCTGAGAACTCACAATGTCTCATGATAGCAACAGCAGTTAAATTTATATATCACTTCACAATGCTTTTCAGTCTTTTCTAAGTGGTTTACAGAGTCAACATATTGTCCCCAACAATCTGGATCCTCATTTTACAGACCTCAGAAGGATAGAAGGCTGAGTCAGCTTTGAGCTGGTGAGAATCAAACTGCCAAAATGTAGGCAGCCAGCAGTCAGCAGAATTAGCCTGCAATACTGCATTCTAACCACTGTGCCACCATGGCAATGTTGTACTTTGAAAGCTGTTAATACTTTAGAACTTTAGAAATAAAAGACAAGGAAGCACAGAATTTTATGAGATATGGGACAAGTGTTACAATTGGTTAGAACTGAGGAATAAAAAAGTAATGTAAATAATGTAAATATATGTAAGAGATATAGGACACAGTACTGTTAAGGAAAAAAATGTATTTTGTTTTTTGTAAAGTGAAAAAGGAAAAAAAAACTTTAGAATGCTGTTAAAAATAAAATTTACCATAAGAATATTGTGTTCTTAGCATGTTTCAACAAACTATTTCATGGGAGAAATTCTAGTGTATATTTTTCAAATGGGATTTATCAGAGAATCAGATTACTGTATTATGTTCTGAGTGTCCTTTGGATATGAAGGCTTCAATTACCAGATTCCTCAACAATAATAATGCTGGCTAAAGAACTGTGTGTTTTAAAATCCATTTATTTGGAGGATGATTAGATTGAGGAAGACTGAATTAGACTAATACATCAGAAATTTCTCACTTCATTTATCCTATTTATTTCTGAACTCTCCATAGAAAAGATGTATTTATTGTTACATGAATGATTACTCTTTTATGACTTCTTTCATAATTTTGTTGCTTGGTTTTCCAAAGCAGATTTGGAAAGTATAAGGACTGGGATAATATTAAGAACTTGTTCTGCTGTAGTTCAGCACTCATCACAACAATGGGATAATTAGATGTAATTCATAAGATATTCTTCACTTTTGGAAGACAGAGGAGGCAAAAAGAAAAATCTTTCTAATAACAGTGTGTAATTTATTCATCTCTGGTGTTATCCATGATTGTATCAAAATATAACTTTAATACAATATTCTTATTGTAGATTTTATTTTTACAGCCTTCTAAAGTATTAACAGCTTTCAAAGTACTGAAGTAGCAAAACAACGTGGGATCTGATCAAGTTCAGTGCAGTTTCCAGTTTCATTACTTTCTGTAGAATACAGCTAAACATATTTTAACTTTCTCATTTACATCAATAGAATGTAAATGGGTTATGCTTTGTTGATGCCAAAATGAAACATTTCTGCCATAAAATAACTTTCATAGTAATTGAATCCCCAATAGTACAAACACTACTGAAGAATTTTAACTAACTCAAAAACGTGTCCATTATTCTGTAACTTTGAATTGGCCTAATAAATGAGTTTCAACATTTCTCTTTCTCCCTCCTTTGCTGTGTATATCACAATTCAACAGAGGGATTTTTAAATGACAGCAAAAGATTCCATACTATCTAAAGCTAATAATATAGCTTTAGATAGGATTGGTGCATTACAGAACACCAACTTTTTTTGGTTCAAAAGAGCTATTTTCAGCACCCATACTTGGAGAGCTGGTTTTGATGTGTTTGGTGAAGGCTTTCAGGAAGTGGAATACATTAACTCTGTGGACAAATACATGAGGTTTGTATGCAAAGATGTTAAGGAAAACAGTCTGGCTTTCCTGAATTGTGCAGTGCACATTAAGAAAGACAGAAACCTTAACAATGAAGTTTACAGAAAACCTACACACAGAGATCAGTATTTACATGTTGATTCTCTCACTGGAGCATAAAATGGGAGTGATCAAAACCCTACATCACTAGGCTGAAAGTTTGCCTACCAGTAAAGAAAGAAAAGAAAAAGAATTAAAACAGGTCAAGGAAACCCTCAGAACTTGAGATTATCCTAACTGGGCCTGCATCTAATCCAAAAAAAGACCCAGCAAGAACTCTTCCATTACAGACAAAGAAAAGAACAACAAATGTAGCAACATTGTCATGCCATACATTGCAGGAATATCTGAAACGTTCAGGAGGATTTTCAACCAATGTAACATACATATACATTTTAAACCCAAGAATACACTAAGACAGAAGCTTGTCCACTCCAAGGATAAAACACCTAGACACAAATTAAGCAATGTGATATATGCAATACAATACAGTGGGACATGTGCAGAACTGTACATTGGTGAAACAAAACAAACCTCTTTACAAGTGCATGGCACAACATAGGAGATCAAACCCGTCAGGGCAAAATTCAGTAGTCCATTTGCATTTGAAAGACGAAATTCAGTCTTTTGAAGACAGCAAAGTCCGTATTTTAGATAGAGAGAACCATTGGTTTGAAAGAGGGGTAAAAGAATCCATCTATGTTAGAATTGAACATCTCTCCCTCAAAAGAGGGGGAGGAATAAGACAACATCTGTCCCCAATCTAAAACACAGCTGTTTCAGCAGTTCTAAGAAGATTCCACAAGCAATTGCACACTGATTCAGGAGACCCTAGGGGCACAGATAAACCCCCAAGTGGCCTCAACAGTTCTCAGAGATAGTGCTAATGACCAGATAACTACAAAGAAATATAATCCTTCCATTCCCCACCACCACCATCTGGTCAGAATCCCAAAGGTGCTTTTTCACAAGGCAATTTGACTTTCTTGTTTTTTCTTTGAGGACATTTCGCTTCTTATCCAAGAATCTTCTTTAGCTCTGACTGGATGGTAGGGAATGGAAGGATTTATACTCCTTGCAGACAGCTGGTCATTTTCATTCTTTTAGAGAGTCGTTGAGGCCACTTGGAGGTTTATTTGTGACTAGTGCAAATGGGTGTGGAGCCTTCTTGGAACTGTTGAAAGGACTGTGTTGTAGACTGAATATAGATGATGTTGCATCCCTCCTCCTCTGTTGAGAAAGGGCTATTCAGTTTTGATATAGATGACCTCTCTTTCAAACCAGCGGTACTCTCTGTCCAAAATGTGGACTTTGTTGTTTTTGAATGAGTGGCCTTTGTCTTTCAAATGCAGATGGACTGCTAAATCCTGCCCTGATGGGTTTGTTCTCCTATGTTGTGTCATATGCTTATGAAATGGTTGTTTGTTTCCCAAATGTACAGATCTGCACATGGCTCACTACATTGTACTGCATATACCACATTGCTCAGTTTGTGTCTGGGTGTTTTATCCTTGGGGTGGACAAGCTTCTGCCTCAGTGTATTCATGGGTTTGAAGTTGTGATGGCTGAAGATCCTCCTGAGCTTTTCCGATATTCCTGCAACGTATGGCATGACAATAGCTTCACTTATTGTTTTCTTCTTTGTCTATTATGGAGTTGCTCCTGCTGAGTCTTTTTAGGAGAATTTGATGAATGCCCACTTGGGATAGCCACATGTTCTGAGGCTTCCTAGATGTGTTTTAGTTCTTTTTCTTTCCCATCTTTGCTGGTAGACAGACCTTCAGCTTGGTGGTGTAGAGTTCTGATAACTCCCATTTTGTGCTCCAGTGGGTGGTGAGAATCAAAATGTAAATATTAATCCGTGGGTGGGGTTTTCTGTAAACTTCAATGTTAAGGCTTCTGTCTTCCTTAATGTGTACTGCACATTTTCCTTAACATCTTCCCTTGTGAATTTCATGTATCTGTCCACAGAGTTGATGTGTTTGATGAATTCCTGTGTTTTGATCTTGACCCAAGTATCATCCACATACCTATACCAGTGAGTGGGTGGAATTCTTGTGAAGGAGTTTAAGGCTTTGGTTTCTACCTGTTCCATGTAGAGATTGGCCACAATGGGGGACACAGGTGAACCCATGACACAGACGTGTTTCTATGTGTAGAAATCTTTATTACCGTATATTTAAAATAGTTACTGGTCAGGCAGAGGTCCAACATGGCACATATGTGGTCTGGGCAGAGGTTGGTTCTGTCAACTAAGGTGCTGTGTGGTAGCAGTCATTTTGTCACTATGATGACAGCTTTAATTGTTGGAATGCAGATGCAGAAGGAAGTCACATCATAGGAAATCATGGTCTCATCCAGGTCCAATTTTAGTTTCCAAATCTTGCTGGCAATGTCCTGTGAATTATTGATGTGATGGGTGGTGTTGCCAACTAGAGGAGCTAATAAGATGGTTAGATGTTTCGCAATGTTGTATATGACAGAGTTGATGCTGCTGACAATTGTGGGATATGACATCATCTATCTCCAGTCTACAACACAGTCCTTTCAGCAATTCCAAGAAGGCTCCACACCCATTTGTACTACTCAGGTGACTTTGACAACACAGATAACCCTCCAGGTGGGCTCAATGACTCTCTAAAAGAATGCAAATTATCAGCTGTCTGCAAGGAGTATAAATCCTTCCATTCCCTACCATCCAGTCAGTGCTGAAGAAGCTTCTTGAATGAAAAGCAAAACATCTTCAAAGAAAAGAAAAGTCCAGTTGCCTTGTAAAAAAGCACCTTTGGGATAACCTGGATGACTCCATAAACATCTGGTCAGAACTTGTCCTTCCAACTCTCCATACACCAATCTCAACTATCAGTATCTATTTTCCATCCCACCCTCCTGACATCACAACTGATGAAGTTTCTTGGATGAGAAACAAAACATTTTGTCCTTCCTCAAGGGAAAAAACAGTCCAGTTGTGTCTTGAAAAAACACCTTTGAGCCTTTGAGATAATGGTATAGATCAGGCATGTCAAACTGCCGGCCTGTGGGCCGGATGCATCACGCCAAAACTACGCCCACCCCATTGCCAGCAATGGGGGAAAAGTCGCAATATGTCGCGTGACATCACGTGATGTTGCAAGTTTGACATGCCTGGTATAGATGAATTGGAAATAAGATTTTGAAATTAATTATAGAAAATATGAGAAAATACTCTTGGTTCGAATTGTCTTTTAACAAAATAATAGGATTGGACTTTGAAGACTGGACACTAGAGGGAACCAGAAAGAAGTAAAGATTGCAATTAAAGGAAAAATCTAAATTTGACTTACTAATACACAATGAAGCAAAATAGTTTAAAACTGGACACCTTGGGGGGATATAAAATAAAAGGAAGGTTTACAGAATAAAGTTAGTTTATTTGATCAGGGTTAAAATTTATAGGCTGTCCCTGATAACTCTTAATGGACCTTTGCTGATCAGGACAGAAACAAAGAGGTTTTAAGGATTTGTTTATAGTTAAGAAATGAGATATGGAAAGATGACATCATCTGTTGTATTTTGAGAGAAGATGATAAACTACTACAATTATTTATATTTGTGATGAAGGAGGAAGTTATTTCTTTATATATTTCCTTTCCTCCTTCCTTCTTTTTTGCACTTTCTATTTTTCTTTTTATTCTTTTTTAATTTGCATTAGTTATCTTTTTAATTGCAATGTTCAATAACATTTCTATAAAATAATAAAAAAGAATAGCTGGATCTACTCTACAGTTTGCATAAAAATATACTCTATAAAAATGATTTATCTTCCCAGGAAAACTCATCTGTTAAGTAAAGGTCTTAAGTAACAAGGGATGAAAAAGCAGACAACTAAGGTCCCCTTTAGGTATAAATTTGATCAATCAACAATAAATAAGACTTAAGAAAAAGCATGCAGAATGTATTCAATAAGGATACATAAGAGCAGTGCTTTTTTTTGTTAAAAAAAAAAAGGTGCCAGAACTCACACATGTCATACAACCCGCCTTGCCTACCCTAAAAGGTTCCATCCAAAAAAAGTGCCGGAACTCCGTTCTGTGCGTTCTATGGCAAAAAAAAAGCCCTGCATAAGAGCACTCTATATTAAGAATGCTACAATATGCAGCATATACCTGTCATGGAGTATTACCTGTTCCTGATACAAGGCTCTGCTCTTGATACAAAGGTATTAAAAGTAATTTAACTATTGATACTTATGCCAACTTGAGACATGGCTGCTGCCTCAGCTTTGAGCCCAAAACAGCAGACTTAACAGTTCTGTTTAACCTAAAAAAATCAGCAGCCGGTATAAATGGGTTCAGCTTGAGTCCAAGTCAGCACTTCATGGTAAACAGCTCACACTGTTTCTAAATCTGCCTGCACAGTAGTTAATTTTTAATGCTCCTCAAAGCAGGTATAATTGGCTCAATAACTCCCTGTACACCAGCATCTTCTTTTCTACAGGCTGCACTTTTCATTATAATTGATAGCCGTCTTCTGAAAAGGAGATTGGCTTTCCCTCTGTTACTAGCCATCCATATATACTCTCTGTGTGTATATTCCCACATAAGCTATTCTATTCTATTATTCTATAGCAGGGGTGTCAAACTGTCGGCCCACGGGCCGGATGCGTCATGCCAAAGCCGTGCCCACCCCATTGCTGGCAATGGGGAAAAAGTCACGATATGTCGCTACAGGTCACGTGACGTCGCAAGTTTGACACCCGTGTTCTATAGTGTAATATTCTACTCTACTCTACTCTACTCTACTCTACTCTACTCTACTCTACTCTACTCTACTCTACTCTACTCTACTCTACTCTACTCTACTCTACTCTATTCTTGCCCTTAACACTAACTGTGAAATGTTTTAGACAACCAGCCAATCTTTTTCCTTTGGTAGAAGGAGTTGTTAGACAGCTCTTCCAGGTTTTCTTTAATTTGTTGTCAGACCTAAAGTAAGATCTATAGTACATATCTTTTGTGACTGTAGCATTGCAGAGAACATCAATCAGTCTTTACTGCACTCAAGTTGGACAATCTCAGCGAGTCCTGTGAGTTTGCAAGTCTGGTTTTGTTCCCACTTCTATGTATCTGGTTACAAATTAACAAAATCTTTGTTTCTTTTCTTTTAAAATAATGTAGAATTACAGGCTTGCAACCATCCATTGATTTGTTTATCTGTATTTGTTTACAATACAATCCTTAATACATGTATAGAGGGGAGGTTCAGGTCAGGAAATCTTTCTTGTGGTGAAAAGATTATTGATATAATGTCAGTGTGATAATGTTGCAGAACTCAAAGAGAAGAAAAAGCTTTTTTTACTATTTGGGAGAACGTGAAGAGGAAAATTGCTAATATACATTTAGCTTCATAAAAACATCAGGTAGATAGAAAATTCTTAGTGTGGATTAAAAATGAGATTTAGAATATCTCTAAAACTATAGATGGCCTGCTTTCCTTTCTGACCTATGTAGACTGTTGATAATATCCTGAAGTATATTTACATGAGAATATATGCTACTGATTGAGTTGCTAAGGCAAGAAAATATGAATCTATTTTTTTAAAAGGGAAGTATGACAAGGACATGGATTTTCATTGTGGCCAATATTGATAGATGTTAGTTTACAATAAACTAAAAATTTGGATGCACTCTTAGTTTATAATTGTGCTTCCCAAAATAAGGGAAATAGTGTAGGACATGCATCTAACTATATTTTATCTTAATCATACTTCATCCTAGCGGAAACGTTCTTTATTTTTTTTAAATTTTCTTCCATTCATTTTTAAACTCTCCTTTTTTCCATTAGCCTTTTTAGATCATCACTACTTATGTCTCTCTATATGTGATTCTTGTAGATAATGATCTTTTTATTTTGTTAAACTAGCTTCAGTTTTATCTCCATGGACTCCAGTGTAAACTAGGCAGCCCACATCCAAACAATTGAAGATCATTTACTTGTTTGTGCACCATCCATGAAAGTCAAATGTTATTCTAAAATCTGCTGTATTACAACGGAAAATTCTTACAAGAGAGAGGCAGGAAAAGGAGAGAACAGTACCCTCATTTTCCAAATGTTAATTGCCTATTTCACACAAAAAAATACTGAAAAACAAGTCATAGAAAAATACCATATTATAAATGCATTGTACTTTTATAGCATATTTTCAGATATTCCTTGAAGCACAGTGTACCTGCTCCAGATAGTAGTTTCTTGTCAAATGAATGGATGAAATTCAAAGTTGCATCTGTACGTGTATATTGCATTCTTCAATGGAAGGTAGGGTCAAAGGCATTTGACAACAAGAGAACATCTCTTTATGTCCATCCCTCTATCTGTATCTCATCTATAGCTATATCATATCTATCTATCTATCTATCTATCTATCTATCTATCTATCTATCTATCTATCTATCTATCTATCTATCTATCCATCCATCTATCTATCTACCTATCTATCATTTATCTGTCATCTATCTATCATTATACCCACTGTATTTCAGTATATGTAATCTACCTACCTACCTAAAATATAATAGAACAAACAGTATTGCTTTCCTGCTTCTTCTTGCTATCTCTATGTACTTAGATCACCGGTCTTCAGTCTCTGTGAGGCTATGATCATAAAGCAAGAATGGCTTGTGTGAATATGGCTAAATAAACAAATAACTTTGGCTATAAAGGGGCTTTAGAATAAGTGGGATAAGAGATATGAGTAATATGGTATTTTTTGAAAAGACACAAAATGTAAAAAATATTGGGATGATGAAAGTGAAGGAAAAGTTTGAACTTTAAAGACAAATTAAGTTTGAAAAGTTTTAGGATTAAGGAATGATTGAAATATTGAGGAGAAATTAGGCTTAATAAGAACTTTGAAAAAAGGATATACAGTGATTTAATTAATTTTTACAAATAGACATGAAATATAAATTGATTCGAAAAGACGTTATAGGTAGACGTTATGATAGATAAGTAGTATAGTATTTCTATAATATATGAAATATGAAAATACTGGGATGATATATTTAAGTGGAAAATTTGGATATTTAGATGTTAATTATTGAGAAAATTATGATTGATAAGAATTGTTTGAATATTATGGAGAAATTGAGTTTAAACAAGATTTATGAAAATAAAATATATGGTGAATCAATAAGATGACTTTTACAAAAATAACATGTTGATAAGAAAAAAAATGCTATATATGGACACTATTATTGTTGGTATAAATGTAGAAGAAAATGTTTTTATTTAATCATTATATATGGATAATATCAAATATCAAAAATTTTATTTGTTTAATGCTGAAGATGGAGAATACTATTGGGAGAAGAGAGGATCAAGGAAATATATTATCAATTGATATACTAATTATGGAAATATAAAAATTAATTATTATTGACTGTTAGTTAACTATTATTGACTGTAAAAAAAAATTCATGAACCAAGACAACACGCTGTGCACCAGGCACTAAGGTTGTTATTGTAAAAAATTAATAAAACTCTTACAAAAAAAAAGAGTTTATTTATTCCTGTTTATTTCTCATGCAGCTCTATACTTCCTAAGATGTTTGTTGGAGAATATCTATTGGAAATTAAAACTATATTTTCCTACACTTTATGAAAGGGTTTGGAAGCAACTCTCTGACCTTTCCATAACTGCACTGGTGAAATTCAGAGATAATCAAATAAAGGTGTTCAATTTCTCACTTATTTTCAGTGGAAAATGAAATAAAAGGGAGCCTTAAGCATCCAGTAAGTTTAGAGCTGCTATAAAATGTATCACTCCTGAGAAAGTATATTGAATGATTTTACAAGGCTGAATATTTCAAACCAACCCTGTTTGGTGACAATGTATTGTTACCAGCCCACCACCTAGCTTTTAAGAGGTATCAACATCATCATCGGTAGATCCTGACCATTACTCCTGTTTAAGGAAGTTATGTAAATGAGCCTATCATTTATCATTTATCTTTGATAAAGGGGAAAGTTTGCGGGGAATGCCCAAAGCTGAGATATAGTTTACTTGTTCAGTAGCCATCACTGCAATCCATTGTTTCATGTTCCAATATATCATATTTATGTTCTAATACATCATAGTTATGAATACTTTTAAATACATAAATAGTTAAGATGGATCCTACAATGTAGAAGTACAGAAAAAAATATGGTATATCTGAATAAATGTAATAATACTTTTTTCAGTCTTCAAAAATGCTGGAGAATTTCACCCTACATCTTAACCTGCTACTCCAAATAATACTTAACAAATCTCCTCCCAAAAGGGAGGAGAATTTTCAGCGGAAATTGAGATTTAGTTTTTGTCTTAACAATATTTAATAAGATTGACAGAAGCTACGATGTTAGTACTCTTTTGGTTTCAAGGCCTCTTATTTTAGCATATTGTTTGCATCATCTATCAACGTATATTTCAGAAGAAAAAATATGACTTATTTTATAGGACATGATTCTCGTCTTATTCATAAAAATTTAGTCATCAGCAAATAGGATTGAAGATACCCAAATACTACTTTTTGCTGCGCCCTAATCCAAATAGAAAGTCAGTTAGGGCACCAGGCTAGAATTCAGGATATTTTGAGTTCTAGTTCTATTCATCCATCCCAAATTTTATAAACACCACTAGAGATTATATATTTTTTTGCATAGAAAGGATTTTACTTGATTAATAAGTCGTAAATTCATTAACTGTAGAAGGGAGTAATTTTTTTCACATAGCACCTAATTAAAATATGGCATTCATATTTCAGTCAGCAAATAATAGACACATATTATGGAGGATAAAGCTATCAAAGGCTACTGGTTATGAAGGCAATATATTACTTCCAATCTAAAAAGCAATGCATTTCACAATTCCTATTGCCAGAGAATGCAAGCAAGATGATTTAATAGAGGTGATGTCCTAAATTTCATTTTCACAATAGCTTCTAGTTGGTCATTGTGGGAAGAAAACTCAGGAACATATAGACATCTGATGCAATTCATAAGGGCTCTTTTCATTATAAAAGGACTGGAGCCTGTTACAATAAAGTTATCTTCAGGGGAATCATTATTACCGCAATTTGGTTTCAATAATGCAAACTTTTAATTAACTGAGCTTAGACCATCTTAGAAAAAAAAGAGCAAGTTCTGCTTTGCAAATTATAAAGAAGAAAAGGTGGTGTATCCAAAGTAATTTAATTTTCCATAGATCTCTGCAGAAGTTCGACAAATGAGCACAAAAGTTGGTACAAATACATGTCTCTACTTATTTCCTATCCTCCTTCCTCATGTTACAAACTATTCCCTTTGAAGAAACAAATTCAGAATTTCAACAAAGCTCACTATGAAGCAACCACAGAATTTGACTAAATCTGCAATTAAATGCACAGTAGCCCGAGTACAACTGAGTTGATAAAATAAAATATCAAGTAATAGAAATAGACATTCCCTTTTCCTCCTTTTCTTCTTGTAGACAGTATGCACCTTTTTTTTTCTTTGTCTGATTCAGAGTGACCTTTTTCAGCATGTAACAAAGCCAGTTCTCTGATTCCTTTAAAAGACCTTTATAGATTTACTATACTTTTTTATTTTTTGGCACAATGGATAATAATCTTAGGGCAATTCAAAGCCAGTAGGTCTTCAGAGAGTAACTTCCAAGTATCAGCAGTTGCATCTGAAACTGATATTTCTTCTAGAACCTTCTGCGTTGTACTGAATCTGGGAATGAATAACACATTCTTTAGTAAGTAATTCAGATAGAAAAATTGACCTCTTAGATAAGATTTCCTTTTAAGCAACCAATTGTGATTGCTGTGATTGCCAATGATGGATTTTTTTTTATTAGTCAAAAATGGTCTGAACAACAGATCTAAACCTGGAAATAATCTAAGCAGTGTCATAGTTGACTTCGCCATTTTACATAAACAAGCCTATTTCCTATCATCTATCTCTCCTAACTATCAACTTTCCCAGAGTTGAACCATTTATGTAAGAGGAAAAGGACTGTTTCTTGGTACTATAATTTGTTTTTGTATCCATAATCTTTCTGTCACTTTGATATGTTATTGTATCATAGCTACATTTTGGCTCTGAAGTTAAAACTGGAGGCCTAAGAAATCAACAATCTATTGACTTTATTTTGCAGATTTTGCTTCTTTTTCTCTGTTAATTCCTTTCATATGGCTAGGGATTACCTGGTAATACCATATAGTTTTTTTTCCAAGTCTAGAAGCAAAGCCTTCTCCAATGGCTTGATGAATACTCAGGATAGTAGGCTTCAAATTGTTCAAAGACAAGGATTATTCTCCCATTCTGCTAATTGCAGGCAAATAGGTCTCGCTGGCTTTGGGAATACTTCTTCTCATGACACAACCTTTGTCTTTTCCTCAGCCCACTGTGGAGTCAACCTAAGTTTGTCCTTAACACTTTCATGTTTAAAATAGCAGCATGAGCTTTGGTGCATGAATGATTTATAATTTATTACAATCTGCTGATGATGCAGTCAGGGGATTGTGTCTTCTGAGTTCCATATGGCCAACTGAGACTGCTATGGGAATTACCTTCCCATCTATTACTTCTATTTTAATTTCAGCTCCAGATGAAACTAGACACCTGGTTTTCATAGATATATCTACTTGTGTAATGCCTGACTCACACGTCACAAATTTCCAGACCTACACAAGCTCTTTATGTACCTAGGCAAACCAGCCTTCTGGAAAACCACTAGTCCCTTATCGGACACCAATTTAGTGGTCTTTCCGTAGACCAATAGGTCTGTCTGTTACAATAATAAAACAGTTGCTGGTTGATTTAAACAGGAAAAGAGATATATTGTTGGTTCTGCTATGGATAAGCATTTTGAAGGTTTTCAGCTGCTTCTGCGGCTAAGAAGTTTTGCACAATCATCCTTTCTATCATTTTTATTACACCGGACGGGAGTAATGCTATTTTATGTACTTTGTGGGATATTTCAAGGTGCTGCCAATTGTGGCCATTCATTGCCAGCACTACCTTTGATCAATCGATCGATCGATCGATTGGTTGATTGATTGATGCCAGCACTATCTTTCTCTGAACAATTGTTGATGTTTAGAGACTGAAGAGGAGTTTAAAACTTCTTCCAGTTTCCTTGTGAAGCTTAAGGAAGATTCAACCAGACCTCTGAAAGACTGGTAGCTCTCTGTTCAAAAGTAGCCTAGCTAATCCTCTCCACTCCCACTGCACTCCCAACTGACCTGTCAAATGGACCATACATGGATGCAATAGACTAGTAATCCAAATTCAGGAAAAAAAGAGAGTGACAAGTGACTCATTGCACATTGCTCCTGGGCAACATGAAAGCCAGCTAAATACACCATTCCAAGTACTTCCATACATTCCTGCCAGCCTGCCCTGCCACACTTTGAAAGGAGATTTCTGGTGTTCTTCTCTGCCAGCTGGAAACCCTGGGGGGGAGGTAAAACAAACCCAGGGGAATCTTCCAACCATTGCCCACAATAAAGCCTCAGTCCATTTGTAAGCCTTGCTGGCATAGGGCTTCCTGCTTGAGCAGGGGGCTGGACTAGAAGACCTCCAAGGACCCTTCCAACTCTGATATTCTGTTGTTCTATTATTCCGCTACTGAGATAGTTCACAGCTCAGCCATCAAGACAGCACAAATTAGGCTGACATATTTTTTCTGCTGACTTAAGAATACACATTAGTCACAAGAAGGACCCTGAAAAACTAAGATCCCAATGGGAGGATCTCTAAGAACCCTTATTTTTGTTTAGTTATTAGCTGCCAGCAGGAACTGCCCTTTGATCTGGGAAAATATAAACATCTGCAACTCTCATTTTGACTTACTGATGACAATGGAGAAAGAAACTGGATTTGATGGTATAAATCCCAGGACTGAATTTGTTTTAATAAAAATCACTTCAGCTGCATAAACACTTCTGATGGTCAAAAATAAATTTAAAGAGGCTTCTCAGAGAGGCTTACAAATATCAGTAACAAGGCAATCCTCACCTTACTTTGAAATTGGTGATACAGAGCATGAAAAGGAAGTAGGAGGGGGGAAAGGGGAATAAAAATAAGCTCAATGCACTGCTTCATTTTGTTTTCTTTTAGAATTTCTTAAAATATATTTTCTACACATAAACCTATTTGCATTCCTCTTTACCCTTGTCACAATTCCATGTGATTTAAATGAAAAAAAAATCATATGAAATAGAAATATACAGCTAAATACATAAAAAGTTAAATGGTATTCCAAACATCCCTATTATGAACTTACACATTTCTAATTATAAACTTCTGTGGTATCTTACTGATATAGCTAAAGTTGCAGCTCACCTGTCAGCAATACCAAAATCCATTCCAGATAGTTTTAGAAATCTCTTCTAATTCCTTACTTTATCCTTGCTGGTGTTTTGAGGCTCACTGTGTTAGCATTTCTCCAATTTCTCTCTCATTGCACAACTTTTTAAGATATAGATCTTATCATGACCAGATGGCACTGAAACAATTCATGTAGGCTGGAGAGAACAAAGGCAGCTGGTCTCTCAGCAGGAAGTGATCTAACATCTCTTTTTCTCCTCTGCTCCATCAGCCTGATGAAATAGTTGATGGGTATGCACAGAGTGGGGAAAACAAGAAAAACTAGGCATTGTAATGCAGAAAGGAACCCCCCCCCCCCGATATATCAAACATTACTGAAACATGAAGAATTGAAACTCATTAAAAGGCAAGCCTGAAAGATAAAAAGTATTCAAAAGTAAACCGGAGTGGGGAAATGAAATGACATTATATGTAAAGGGAGTGCATATATCTATTGATATCCAAAAGCTTGAGCATGTGGATCAGTCATAAGGCAACAACAAATATATTATTCTGGGGGTATGCTATTTTCTGCCAAAAATGGAATGAAAATACCTACTCTTGGACCATCTCTTTCACGGAGGAAGAACATAGTAACATTGAGAAGATTTTTTTCCCCGTTATCTTTCTACTGTTTCATTTTCTAGAAGATTGAAGAAGTGACAAAGGAATTCTCTCTCCTAGATCATAAGCTAAGATCCCTATTAAGCAGGAACCCATGGATATAAATCTATGGGGAGCCTAAGAAGCTTGGGAATTTCTTGAAAATAAAAGTACAATTATTACTAGATTTAAAAAAAAAAAAGGAGATGGGAGCAATCAGCAAGCAGGAGATTTACCAGCAAGTAGCTAATATCTAAATCATAATATGAATTTAAAATTGTAAGGAAAACTAAATTAAAGAAGAAAAAGTCTTTCTTCTCCTCCTTCTGTAAAAGGAAGAAAAAGAAAGAGGTGGCTTGTTTCTAGAAGAGGAAATGAGGATGGTATCAAATGATAAGGAGACAGCAAACAAGTAAATGAAGTGAGTGCTATTATCATGAGTGAGTTTAAGTTTCCAAGGCCAAATCAAATACATCTACAAAAACGTTTGCAGATGTAATCTTGTAAAACAATTTTGTCATTTTTGAGAGACCAAACTGAATGCACATGGTGCCAGAAGAGTGAAGAAAAGCAAATGTTGCTCCTATGTTTCAAAACCGTGTGTGTGTGTGTGTGAGTGATAAAACTTAGTTGACTGCAGATAGATAAGCAGAATATTAGTATTAAGTAAAGGGCGGGACATCGGCCGGTACGCTCCCACAGAGTGGGTCTCCTCAGGGTGCCGTCAGCCAGACAGTGCCGGCTGGTGACCCCCAGGGGGAGGGCCTTCTCGGTGGGAGCCCCCACCCTCTGGAACGAACTACCCCCAGAGATCCGGGTGATCCCGGATCTCCCCTCCTTCCGCCGCGCCCTAAAGACATGGCTTTTCCAACAAGCGGGATTGGCCTAGGGAATTTTAGTGGGGTTTTTAAGGGAAATTTTAATTATTAGGCCATTACAA
>NW_015388807.1:157929-163954 GCF_001527695.2 Protobothrops mucrosquamatus
TTAAATCCAGAACATAATTTGACAAGAAACTCTCCAAATAATCCAGGAGTAGAAAAGATGGCAGATTGTGAGCTAGACTATGCTACCATTAGATTGATATGGAGCTGTTTGAACACAATCATAAGTATATCATAATGAGTCAGTGTCAGAAAGAAGGAAGTATGAAGTGCCCTAGGGCTCCATTCTAGACCATACATTGTTCAGCATGTTTATAAATAACTTGAATAATGATGAAAAAAAATACAATTATCACATTTGCAGAATACACAAGAGAGATAACAAACACCTTAGAGAACAATATAAAGATTCAGCAGGATGAAAATCCAGCAGGAAACAATTTAGTCCAAGAAACAAGCCCTCTGTTAGCTCTGATTAGAGGTTTATTACAACAAAGAAGATACAACAAAGTTAAAGCAAAAAAAAAATGACAGTAAAACTCACCCACAAATAAAATTCATACCCATCTTGATATTAAATTAATCTACAGGCCAAGCACAAGCTGGACAATGGTGCTTTGTCTAATTTTTGAAAAAATATGGGGAGTAGGGACCATCCATACCTTTATGGAGCTAGTGTTGCAGGAAATGGAAGTCACCACTCAAAAAGTGTCATTTATTTATTTAAAATATATTCATAAAGGTAGTCCTCAACTTACATCCATTTGTATAGTGACTGCTCGAAATTACACGATGCTAAAAATTTGAGCTATGGCTGTTTTTCACCATTGCTGCATCACCATAGTCACATCAAAATTCAGGCATCTGGTAATTGGCATGTATTTATGACAACTGAAGTATCCCAGGGTCATGTGATCACCATATGTAACCTTCCCAGCTGGCTTCTGGCAAACCAAGTCAATGGGGGAAGACAGATTTGCTTAATGACTGCGCAGTTCATGTGACAACTACTTGATTCACTTAACAAGTATGGCAAAAAAGGTTATAAAATGGGGGTGGAACTCACTCAATCACTTTCTTGCTTAGCAATGAAAATGTTGGGCTCAGTTGTGGTCATAAGTTGAGGACTACCTGGAGTGTATCATAAATAATAAAAATATAAGTTTATACCAATAACCTTTTGGTATGTTTGGTAAGGATGAACTACTGTAGTAAGAGAGTAACATGTACATTTTGTTTGTTTGTTTTCTTAACTGCTAGTGTTTTTACGAGAATGGGAAATAATTTATTTTTTTAAATAAATAAGTGAAGTACAAAAGGAAAAAAAAGCAACAACAGAATCAATAGAAAAAAGTAGATAAGAAAGCCTTAATATGTTATATGATTAAATTAAGCATCACCAAAACCCTAATTAATGAACTCTTCATTAAGTAATAGATTTAATTATTAACTTAAGGATAGCATTAATTTTATAATAACATTTCTAATCGAAAAGTTCAATCTATAAGCACATCACTAAGCTTGTAAGACTATATAGAAACATACTGCATCAAACTGCCTTTTTTGGAATACAAAAACTTCAAAAATAGAGAATAAACTCATATCCTGGATCAATTCCTTAAAATCAGGAAAGTACATTCTTTTCAGTTATGAGAAATTATCCTTTCTTGTGAAACTTAATAAACTCAAAGCTCTTCATGAAATCGCAAATTCCATGTTTTAGAAGTATAGTATAGTACACTGCATTAAGGTTCTTAACTATAGCATTTCTTCTCAAATTCTATTAAGATATGTAATTCACAATGTCACATCCTCCCCTCAGCTGTCCTTGAAGACCAATACAGGAAGATTCCTTACATGGACAGACAATGGCCCTACAAAGCTGGGCATACAAAAACAGTAGAGCATATGCCTCTCCAGACATTCCTACTAGCTTCATCTCCCCATTACTGCATAAATATCCAGAACAGTTTTACACCTCCCTGCTCCTTTCAGATACCAATTCTGCTACAACATACAGTGTTGACAGTTTCTGTGCAGCAGTGCTGAAAATTCATTAGGTGATGAACTGTGTCATATACTAGACTTAATGAGCACCTTGTTCACTATGTTGGAGTGCTCTGTAATTTAACAGACATACTGTAGTCTTACACACACTAACCATTTATTCTCCCTTACACCCATCTAATCCTCCTGCCCCCTTTTGAGATACTTTTAGACCCTTCACCTAATTTCCATTATATTTTTAGACTGTATCTTCTTTAATTGGCTATATCCCAACCTCTCTATGTGGTCTTTGACAGTAATTAATATTTGATTTGATATATATCTTTTTATATTTATATATATATATCTTTTTTATATAGTTTATATATCTTGAGTGTTTTTTGATGCACCCTGTCGGGTGGAAGAAATCTTTGGGCCGACAGGGTGCATCAAAAAAACACTCAAGGTGAATCTCCTCCCCTGGTCTCTTCCCTCCCTGATATAGCTGACAAAGTGAGAAAGAGCCTGTGGCTTAAGGTCAACACAGTTGCCTAACATGCAAGCAGCCCAGGTTCAAATCTCAGAAGGGTATGTCTGGCTGATGAGGGCTAACCAGCTCGAAATAGCTATCCCAATCCCCCTTAATTCTTTGTTAGCAATCCCAAAAAAAAATTAGGAAACACACACACACACACACACACACATATGCTGCATTGGCTATGCTGAACTGAAGAAGCTTCTTGGATGAGAAGCGAAACATCTTCTAGAAAAAAACAAAGTCCAGCTGCCTTTTGAAAATGCACCTTTGGGACTTGGGATTGCACTTAGAATATTGCATTGTCAGGGTACCACATTTTAGGAAGAACATTAACAAGCTGTGTAGAACAACCAAGATAATAAGAGACCTGGAGAAAAAAAGCTTCTGAGAAATGGTTGGAATATGAAGTATACTTAATCTGGAGAAGAGAAGACTGTGAAGAAATATTATAGTTGTCTTCAAGTATCTGAAGGGCTGTCATGTAGGAGATGAAGCAAAATTGTCCAGCGCTCTTCCAGAAAATAAGACAAGAAGAAATTGGATTTAAATTAAAAGTATTTCACTTCCTTTTCCTTTTAGAAATCAGAAAAACATTCATAGTGACAAGAACTGTTCAACAATGGAACAGACTACCTTAGGAGATGATGGACTCTCCTTTGACGGAGGAGTTTAAACATCTTATAAAAGAGTTTGAACATCTCACAGGAGTGAATATTGTACCAATTCCCCACTACGGTGCCTTCAGAAAATCAAATAACTAAAAATAGAAGATAAAAATGTGATCTTGTTTGATGTCCATCCAGAACTAGCAAAATAAAATAATCCATGGCAGCAGTACTACACAACACACCTGACCTAAGCAAATTCACTAAGATTGAAATACCTAGAATTATGGACCTCATCAACCTCTATCTCACCTATCTACTTTCAGTCTGAGGGACATATATACCAACCAATCAGAGGAATGCCCATAGAATCACCATTTTCAGGATCCATAACAGAGACTTTAATGAAATACCAAGAAAGTATAACACTCCAGGCATACCACCAAAAGCATTGATCCGATATGTAGAGGGCATCAATAAGAGATCTCACTGTAATTTCTGATCAATATCAAGTGGCAGGTAAATTTTTAATATAATTTTCATTCCGCCAAATGTATGCTGTATATTGGATAAGGGCTATAGGAAAGAACAAGCTTGTCTCTGACTTAAGAGTCTCACAGACAATCTTTCCATGGTTCAATGTAATGACTTCCACTGTCAAAGGATTTCTGGCAAGCAGATCTCAATAACCCGGGAGGCCTTGCAAGTAAACTTTTAGTGAGAGCCTTTGCTGAAAATAAAATGGCCAAATTAAGTGCATGAAATGACACAATGATTAAGCATCATGAATGACTGAAGTAAAGGATAAATAAACCTAATCTGTTTGTTTTATCTTTTTTATATGCTTAGGTTATATGATGTCACCCAGCAGTTGTCAGCAAATTAATCAAAACAAGTGAAGCAGAATAAATCAAGAATTTATTCAAAAAGCAGCCTCTTTTCATAAAATTATCACATGACTTTCTCTAACCGGATGTCTTTGCAGAAAGGTAAATGGCAGCATTCAAGGCCTTATAATTATTATGGTTGGTTGCACAGGATTTGGCAATTTTATCCATCCATGGAGTCCTTTTGATGATGTTAAAGATATAATCAAAGAATGCAGTTTGTTCCAAGTAAAGCTGCCTTTTGTAATTGACTGATTGTGATTTTTGTTAATGTCTATGGTATTCAAGTGATGCTCCAGATGTCTCGAGATTGCAGTCAAGGTGCCTATTAATATTGGTACTATCTTTGCCTTTTTGCTGCAGTCATTCTACTTATATTTGCAAATCTTTGTATTTTGTGATTTTTCTTCATTTGTTTCTTTTCTCCAGGTACTGCCAAATCCATGATCCAGACCTTTTTGAATTTTTTATTGACAGTTGTTAAGTTTGGGGTGTTACGTGGCTATTATTTTTGTGCCAAAAGGAACCAAAGCAATATAAGAAAAATTATTGACTACAAATTTTGATCACAAACTGTCAATTATTTAACTTTTTTAACTCATAAATAACATGATAATTTTATTGGGGAAGTCTTAGACATACATGATTTCAAATACACAAAGAAACAACCAATATTAACATTAAGTGGCAATCTTGTAACTATCACTTCAAAGGACAAATTCAAAATGCATCATGAAAAAGGTTGTTCATTCATTCTTTCTTTTTTAATTCCAAATGATGTTAGAATCCCAATGCAGGTATCTGGGGAACTCTGTTATGAATAATATTGAACAAGTTAATACATTTTAATATAACTTTTATTGAATAATAAATAATAATTAAAAATGAAACACATTAATTTCAATGTAAGTTACTCAGTAAGAATTTATATCCTTAAAAGAGCACTAAATTAGACAAACTGCAAAGAAGGATGGAAGGGGGGGGGGAGAGGTGAAATGCCTTAAAGGAAATACAATAATACAGTAATAAGTTAACAAGAACCCAAAACCAAACCCTACCTCCATCCTACAATAACAATAGCATAATATTTTTCTACATGTCTTCTTGAAGTTGCCCTTGATGATCATCCAAAAATAACAACTAGTCCAGAATGGTGTGACACATGTAGTTTGATTCATCCAAGTAATACCACTACTGGGTGACTTGCCCTGGCTTCTAGTTGCTCTTGGGTAATACAGTAATATGACAATCATTTTATTATTTGTTGTATCATAGCCTAACTTGAGAGATTCATCCCTAACAGAAAGCAGGATACAAAAACATTAAGATAGTAACAATTAGGTTTATGACTGTTTCATATAGACATATGCATATATATTTAACTCAAATTATGTTAATGTTAATTTTTATACATTGTTGGTTATATAGTACACTACCCAGAACCCCTCTTTGAAAAGATAGGTAGTTTAGAAATATGAAATATAAAGACACAGACATAGAGATAGATATAGACATATCATTGAACCATTGTTCATACATTTTTCAAAAAATGTAAAGCTTTGGACATGGTGAGCTTGACCCTTGTGCCTACCATTTGAGTCAGATAAGTTCAGATAGTAATGCTACTTGCTGATATAGCTGTTATCAACCATTAGATAGAATTGGTCAAAAACTGCCCCAAAGACTATGGGATCTTTATTTATTTATTTATTTATTTATTTATTTATTTATTTATTTATTATTAAAAAATTTTTATTTATAATACAATTAAAACAAAAATGGACATACGTGGCATTCCAGAGTAAATATTCCTAACAGTTTGTTTCTCGTGATACAAAAACTTAATACATCATCCTTAACCTCTATATAAACCTCATTCTTCTACACAATACAATTATATATACAATTATATGTACAATTATATGTATATTTCAATCCTATCGTTAGCTTAAGATCCGAGCGGTTCTCCTTGATTCATACCAGCGGTAAAATTTGTCCCAGATTTCAAAATATTCCAGTTCTGTCTTATCTTTCATAGCCATTGTAAGCCTGTCCATCTCTGCACATGATAAAATTTTATACAGGATTTCTTCTTCCGTTGGAATTCCCTTA